>NC_041216.1:28816518-28828190 GCF_002837175.3 Physeter macrocephalus
TAACACAGGGAACTATATTCAATATCTTGTAATAACCTATAATGGAAAAGAATCTGAAGAATAATATATATATAATATATATATATATAACTGAATCTATCTGCCTATTATCTATCTATTTGTCTATCTATCTATCTATCTATCTATCTATCTATCTATCTATCATCTATCTCTGAATCACTTTGCTGTACACCTGAAACTAACACAACATTGTAAATCAACTACATTTCAATTTAAAAATACGTGGAGGGGTACGTCTTACTTTGTAGGAAGAGGGAAGAAGGAGGTGTGTGTTGTGGGGTTTAAATTTGCTAAGAAATATGCAGGAGTTGCTGTCTGGAGGCTTCTGCGAGGGGAGGTCATCAGAGCAGTGAGGATGTGGCCGAGGAAGAGAAGCAAAGGGGAGGAGATGGTCGTGTCAGAAGCTAGATGAGCAATTAGACTCGCCTGAGACCCAACCCAAGACTCCAGGTGAGGTTTCCTATCACGGGTTTAAAGTGAGCCAGTCAGCTGGTCTTTTTTCTTTTTTTAAACCTCCAGTGTATTTTTCCCTCTTGGGTACAAAGTAGGAGTTTATTCTAAGAATCAAGGGAGGAAGGCTAAGGAAGTTGAAGTTATTTGCAAGGGAGGCTTATAATGATGCATCATGGAATCCAGCCTGAAAGGGGTGGGGGCAGGGGATGAGACCAGTTCAAGATTAAGGGGTTATTTTAGTGGAGATCCCTGGAACAAGAGAGTCAGAGACCAAGGCTGGAGAGGGGTCTTGATAGCATCAAACTTTGGCCAGCCCTTTTGTAATCTTCATCAGCGCCTCAAGGACACCCCAAATAAACATGCACTCTGAGTTAAAACAGGGTGCTTGCCATGCGAATGCAGCTGCAGGGTAAATCCTCAGTCTCATTCCACTTCTAAGGAAATTGCTACTTCTAAGTCCCTCTGTACTCCCATTGACCTGGGGACCTCAGAGACACAGAAAACTGTCTTTGACCTTCACCAGCAACCATCCATGGTTTTCCAGCTGGATGAGTCTACAGGCTCCAATATTATACTGCTCCTCTCCTCACCTGGGAAATCAACAGCACCTGAGATGCATCCTCTCTCTTGGCTCTGGTGGCCAATTCCTGTGGTCTCCATCCAATGTTATTTAACCAGCACACAGCAGTTAGAATCTCAAATCATCTTTACTGCTGCTGCAGATTTTATCAGCTGCCTGAGAATGATCTTACCTCCACATGATTATTAAATGACAAATGGTTCTTTCCTTTTCCAACATTTTCTCTGGGGGCTTATCGATGGCTCAGAGAGAAAAAAAATCCAGAAAATACAGTGTCCTCAGCCACACTGGAGTAGTCTTGTAAAGATCAATCTATAATAATAAAAACATGATCTATAAAGGCAATAGGCATAGGAGAGAAAATGGTAAAAGTTACTGGAGGAAGATAATATTGACTTTATAATGGGAACAGGAGGCACCATAAATGCCCTCGTAACTGTCCAGAATCCTGTGGGCATAGCTGGCCACTTCCTCATTGAGTCAATGTGTTGGCTGTTTATCTTCATCCCATATCAGAATGGTCTAGACCAGGTTATTTTGGTTAAAGTGATTTTCCTCGCCAGTGATGAGCAGTTGGCACTGTGGAGAAGAATGTGTTATTTGCAGAATTGGGTTTTGGCTGAATAAAGGCCAATAGTTTCCTTCTGAATTAGACATGGGATTTATTAGACACGGGTCTTCTACTATAGGATCTCACAGATACTTAAGCTGATTTCCCCTGAAGTCAGATGTAATAAACAGTGGTTTCCACCTCGTGTGCATTAGGTGGGATCAAGGCTGCGGTGAGTTGACTCCATTTTGGGGAACATCAGGTTCTTTCATAGATAAAACCCTCAATTCCAGAGAGCAAAGCTGCTTTGTGAAATTAGTTGATTTTCTTTAAATGAACTGTGATGATTAATTTTATGTACCAACTTGACTGGATCACAGGGTGTCCAGATATTTGGCTGAATATTATTTCTGAGTGTGCCTGAGAGGGTGTTTCCAAATGAAATTAGCAATTGAGTCGATGGACTCAGTAAAGGTCTTTGTCCTCCCCCATGAAGGTGGGCATTATCAAAAGTGTTGAAAACATAAATAGAAGAAAAAGAGAGAGAAAGAAAGAATCCATTTCCTCCTGCCTGATTGCTTGAGTTGGGTGTTGGATCTTCTCCTGCCCTGGACACTTCTGGTTCTCAGCCTTTGGAAATGGACTGGAATTACACCACCAGCTCTACTGGGTCTCCAGCTTGCAGAGGGCAGATGGTAAGACTTTTCAGTTTCCATAATTGCATGAGCCAATTCTTTATAATAAATCTCATCATGTATGTGTGTGTGTGTGTGTGTGTATGTATGTGTATATGTATATAGATATAGATATAGATATAGATATATCTCCTGTTGGTTCTGTTTGTCTGGAGAACCCTGGGTAATACATGGACTAATGGCTCTGGTATCCACAAACATGTTGAAGAGAAGCAAAGTCTCTCATGGTGGTGCCTTGGCTTGTCACATTCATCAAGTTGTGGATGGTTTCCCTTTGCTTAAAGAAGGAGTCTAAGTTCCTCAGCCAGAGACAATGGCCTGCTACGAGATGTCCCTGCCTTTTAACCCAGATTTATTTCCACATCTTCCTGTACATACTCATGCTCCAGGTAAAATGTACATCTTCCTCTTCCTCAAATCCAGCCTTTGCTTTTCCAACTCCATGCCTTTTCTCTTGAAAACACCTCTCCTAGCAAATGTCCTTTCTAAATGAACATCTCTTCCGATCCCAAATATATCCACTCACTCATTCATTCATATAATAAATATTTATTGTGCACCTTCTATGTTTCAGGCATTTCACTTGGATGGACTCTTCAGAATTCCCATAGCACTCTGTAGAATGATTAAAATATTTAACAAATAGTTTATGAATGAAAGAACGATTTGCAGTTTGATTTTAGTTTGTTGGCATTTTAACCACTTGGTTATAAGGTCCTTAGGGGCTCAGTGCATGGGTGTTACTCCTACTCTCTGAGAACATAGTAGACAATTGATTCATTGTTTTAAAAATAGCCAAAAAGAACCCTGAGGTCAATTAAGTCAGAAAAATCCATCAATTGAATTAGCTGTGATCATTTCCTAAAATTGAAAAAATCAGAGAGGCCACATTGACAATTAGTGGGTAGCACAAGTTCATTCTTGCTCAGTAATTCACTCTTGGTGATAAACAGCTAACTATTCTAATATTACCAATTCTCTTCATTTGTTACCTAACTTGATTAGGAGCAACAATTCCAATATTGATAGGCGTTTAATATTCTGGTCCAGCCTGTCCTGTGAGAGACTGTAAATGGGGTAAATTGGAATATTTCATACAAAGCGGACTAGGACTTCAGTCCTGCCATTTTCATTTTGTAGCTGTAGTCTTCATGAAGACTTGCTGTCAGTGCTGTATCTGTGCACCCATTTCAGTGAGAGATCCTTGTCAAATTAGCTCCATCCGGTGCATTGTGAGGACAGCAAACCCAAGAACTAAAAAGGATTGCCAACTACTGGGAGAAGGACAGAATACACTAGAATCATGGGAATAAAGTTCAAGGAATGACCAGAAACCACCCATTTGGCAACAGAGACCAGTGCCTTCCATATGCATATGTTCAGTATTTGTTGAATTAATAACTGACCTTATATATTCCTTCAGACTGCATCCAAGATTTCCCTTAAGCTCTTCCTCATATAAGGATGCCCCTCTGAGCAAGAGGGGATTATTTGCAAAACAAAGATTGTGTTTTGTTTTGTTTTGTTTTGTTTTGTTTTTTGCAGTATGCAGGCCTCTCACTGTGGTGGTCTCTCCCGTTGCGGAGCACAGGCTCCGGATGCGCAGGCTCAGTGGCCACGACTCACGGGCCCAGCCGCTCTGCGGCATGTGGGATCTTCCTGGACCGGGGCACGAACCCGTGTCCCCTGCATCGGCAGGCGGACTCTCAACCACTGCACCACCAGGGAAGCCCAAAGATTGTGTTTTTATTTTAACCCTGGCCTGGCAAAATATCTAGAACTCTAACAGTGCTTGATAAATTTTTGTTGAATAAAGAAATAGATGAATATGTCCTCCAGGAAGATGACCAGCAAGTTGTCCCTATATCAAGGCTCAAAGAAGTGAGTGTTCTGTTGTTAAAATGACAAGCACTTCTATGTTTCCATTAACCAAATGAGATTGTTTCAAGCATCTTGAGAGGGTAGAACAGTATGTAGCTAAAGGTTATTCTAATATAAAGGTACTTTTGACTCCACAAGGGATCCAGGGGGATTTTAGATGTCTCAGGTGCCCTGAGGCATTGCTCAGGTACCAGGTAATTGAGTATTACCTTTCATGTCATGTCCCTTTAAGTCAGGTCTCAACTCCGCTTTGGATCCTGGAGGCTGGTTCATCTGTGGAACTCTTAAGATGCTGACCTCTGTAATCCATGAAGGACACAAGAGAAGCCTGGTTTTATCCAGGGTGGTTAACATATGTGTGTCTTTCCCTGAGAATTTTCATGTTATTTAAAGAGCTTGTTTTCTGTATCATGTAATTGGGACCAATGGAGAAACACTTATCTCACATAATGGACAGTCTACCTCTTTGCTTCATCTGCCTCAAGTGGGTTCTCAAAGCTTTAGAAACCAAGAACTAACAGAGTCCAGTCAAGCTTCCAGAGAACTAAAAAGGGGCTCATGGTGTGGGGGCTGAGAAGGCGCCAGGAAATCTCCCTCCACACTGGAAGTGGACACTTAATGGACAATCTCATTTACTATCAATTAGGCCACTCTGGCTGTGCTTGAGAGATATTTAGGGAACTTTCAAAGAATGACAAATGTGTCCAGCACACACACTGGGTCAGGAATAGTGCCTCCTACCACCAGTCAGCTTGGAAAACCTCATTATTCAAAAGACACTGGGTAAATCATTCAGAAGAGTCTTTCTGTAGTAGTGGAAACCAATTAGCTCTAGACTAAATGCTGCTCTGATCTAACCTAACAAATCTTACAAGCAACACTATAAAGGATTGCACTGTTTCTGAGTAAATATCCATCACCCCAAAGCATAAAATTTACAATGTCTAAAATCCAATCATAAATTAGCAGGCATGCAAAAGCAGAAAATATGACACATGAGGAGGAAACAAAATCAATTGACATTGACCAAGAACTGATACAGATTATACAATTACCAGATGACAATAAAACAATTATTAGAACTCCATTCTATGCCCCAAAAGTTAAGTAAAGATATTGAAGACATAAAAAAGATTCAAATCAAATTCCTAGAGATGAAAACTACAGTGTTTGAGATGAAAAATTTACTGGATGAGATAAATGTTGCAAAAGAAAACAAATTAGTGAAAGTGGAGACAGTAATAGAAACTATCTAAAATGAAACACACAGAGAAAAGAGAATCAAGAAGAAAAGAGCATCTGTTAGCTGTAGGATAACTTAAAGTAGCCTAATATATGTATAACTGGAGTCTTGGAGGAAGAGGAGGAAGAGGAGGAAGAGGGAGGGGCTGTAAAAATATTTAAAGAAATAATGGCTCAAATTCTTCCAAATTTGATAAAAATTCTAAACCCACATATCCAAAAGTCCAACAAACTCAGAGAAATGTAAAATTCAAGAAACAAGCTTTAATTTAAAAAATTAGATTAAGGCATATCATAATCAAGTTGTTCAGAATGAGTGATAAAGAGAAAAGTCTTAAAAGTAGTCAGAGGAAAAAGGCATAGGTTCAGAGGGATAAAGATAGAGATGACAGCATATTTGTTGTCAAATGTAGTCAAGCACGAAAACAGTGGAGAAACATCCTTAAAGCACTGAAGAAAAAAGTTGTCAAGCTAGAATTATATTCCCAGTGAAAATATGCTTTCAAAATAAAGGCATATAAAGACTTTTCTAGACAGACAAAAACTGGAAGAATTTTTCACTAGCAGACCCATGTTAAAAGAAATGTAGATAAACAAGATCCTACTGTACAGCACAGGGAACTTTATTCAATATCCTGAGATATTGAATATTTATATATATATTCTTCTTCATATTCTTTTTCATTATGGTTTATTGTAGTATACTGAGTATAGTTCAATTTTATATATATAACTGAATCACTTTGCTGTAACATTGTAAATCAACTATACTTCAATAAAAACTTAAAAAAATGTAAATGGACAGAAGGAAACTGTTATTCATCCTTTATGTACATCTCTATTTTCATATGAAAATAATTATTATTTTCAAATTATTTTCTTTTAAAGAGATTTAAATAGTATAAAAAAAGAGTACATATTTATATTTATTCATGTAATTACCACTTCTGGTGTTATTCATCCTTTATGTACATCTCTATTTTCATATGAAAATAGAGATGTACATAAAGGATGAATAACACCAGAAGTGGTAATTACATGAATAAATATAAATATGTACTCTTTTTTTATACTATTTAAATCTCTTTAAAAGAAAATAATTTGAAAATAATAATTTAATTTGAGATTTATAACATATAAAATGTGAATAATAATAACACAAAGCCTAGGAGGGGATAAATGCAAGTATACCTTTTAAAGTGCTTATACTATACATGAAGTGATATAGTAGTACATGAAAATGTACTACCATAAGTTAAACATGTAGACTATAAGCCCAAAAGTGACCACAAAAATTTAAAAAATGAAGAGTTATAGCTAAAAAGCCAGCAAAGGAGATGAAATAGAAGTCAAAAATAAGGTAGAAAAAGGGGGGAAAGAGAACAAATAACAGCACAAATAGAAAGCAAATAGGAAGATGATAGATTCAGACCTAAGCATTATTGATAATCATATTAAAAGTAAATGGCCTAGGGGACTTCCCTGGTGGTGCAATGGATAAGACTCCGTGCTCCCAAGGCAGGGAGCCTGGGTTCAATCCCTGGTCAGGGAACTAGATTCCACATGCATGCTGCAACTAAGAGTTCGCATGCCACAACTAAACAGCCCACATGCCGCGACTAAGAAGCCCGTCTGCCATAACTAAGACCTGATGCAACCAAATACATTTTTTTAAAAAAGTAAATGGACTAAACCCCCAAGTTGAAAGGCAGAGATTGTCAATTTGGATTAACAAGCAAGACTCAACAAAACAATTTGCTGCCTACAAGACCCACTTTAAATACAAAGGTACAGACAGGTTCAAAGTTAAAGGATAGAAGCAAGTATCCCCTGCTAATATGAATCCAAAGAAAGTTGGGGTGATTACCATGCAATAAAATTCAGCAACAAAGAAGAGTGGGTTAGGAATACACACAGAAACGTGGGTGAGTCCCAAAATAATGATGCTGAGTGAGAGGAGCCAGACCAGGGGAAAAAGTATATGCTGTAAAATTCCTATTGTGTAAAATTCTATAAAACACAAACTCATAGAGTCAGAGAGCAGATCATGGTTGCCTGGGGGTGGGGGATGAAGGAGGGATGGATTACAAGGGGACATGGTGGAACTTTTGGGAGAGATGTGCATGTTGACTGTGGTAATAGTTTCACCGGCATGTACGTATGTCAAAAACGTATCAAATTGTGCACTTAAAATATGCATGGTTTATTGTATGTCAACTATACCTCAATTAAAAATTTTAAATTAAATTCATTAAAATATTAATGATCCCTTACTCCTACAGTTTCCAATTCAATTTGTCAAGGGAGGGGTGTTATGGACTGAATTGTGTTCACCTCAAAATTCATATATTGAAGCTTTAACCCTCAGTGTGACTGTATTTGGAGATGGGGCTGATAAGGAGGTAATTAAGGTTAAATGATGCCAATAGGGAGGGTTCCTAATGCAATGTGACTGGTATCCTTAAAGAAGAGAAAGAGACACCAGGGATGCACACACAGAGGGAGGATCATATTATTATATACCATAATAATATATACTATAATATTATTATCATATAATATTATATATCATATATACTTATATATAGTATATATTATATTATATACTATATAGTATAATATAATACTATATAGTATACTATATACTTTATATTATATACTATAATATTAGCTGTATTATAGCCAGTTCCTGGGTGTTCTATTTATTTTTATTTCTACATTAAAAAAATAAAAATAAATGAGCAATTTGTATAGGAACTATTGAATAATTTTGAAAACATCCAGGTTTCCAAAATGATTGCAAAGGATTTGAGTCACAGAGTTAAAAACAGGTTCAGATGGAGTCTTCAAGCCAAGAGTAATAATTAGTGCATGTACCAGAAAACTGGGTTTTAATTAAATATGGCTTTGAATAAGAAAGAAGTTTTATGAAGTGTCGGGCACATGGAAAGCTTTCAAAATGGCATTGATAACATCTAGAGAAATGTCAAATAGACTTGAGAAGTTTTAAAATGTAAATCATTTTAAAGTGAATCAAATGCAGAAGAGTGATAATTTACTGAGACATACCCTGAGTTTATTCCATTTATTCTTAAATGCTCAGAATACCTTCCAGGAAGATTCTCGAGTGGTCATACTGCATCTTTACCAACGTCTATTCCATTTTGCCTCTGGCACACTGTCCAACATCAGTGAGCACACGGCAAACGTCTGCCTCACTGAGCTTTGAGGAAACACAGCACTTTTTTACCCAAACAAGTACTTACTAGAAGGTCAGATGGAGAAAAGTTAGTAGCTGTCACTTTAATATTTCATGCACAAGAAGCACCATTTGCCATCTAGGTACATTGCTCTGTTATATTGTTTCCGATTAAGATGGTCCTAAATGAATGTTTAATGACAGAACATGGTGTCTCTGCAGATTTAGAAACTGCAAATTAGGCTGCCCATCTCCGTCAGAAACATCTGTCTGCCACCATATGTGCTCTGATAGATGGAGAGAGGTGGTCTTTCCCTGGGTCCCTGCAGATGTGCGGTTCCATTTGGTGGCTCCTGGAAGTACAGTTCCAAATCCGAAAGGCAACCAAGCATTTAAGCTTTGCAAAATGTGCCAGCTTGATTTCCTTATGGCTCCAAATTGATGTGCCAGATAGCTGACATCTTTGTTGATGACAAGCAGAGAAATGGAGGAAGTGTGGTCCTTGCAACCAGTGAGACACCCACCCTCATGCATAATGACCATGGACAGCATCACCATCTGGTTGCCTGGGGACATTGTAAAAGAGCCCTTCTCCAACATTCCAGCCCACCAGCCAGCTTATACTTCCCTGAGGCAAAAACTCAAAGCTAAAAGGGAAGTTGGCACACAAGGCACCCCCCACCCAAGCAATAGCAAGTGGATTTCTTTTAAAATTCAAAATTCTTTTTAAATGCACTTCCTACTTAGCAAATCACTTCTGGCTCATTCACACCACACACAATGTAATACAAAAAACATCTATTTGCTATGACAATGTCTGTGATGTACTGTCTCCTTCTATGAATAAACAGTAGCTTGCGGCAAAGATAAGGCATTGCTTACACACTAATAGGGACTGGAATTACAGTGAAATTCTAAATGGATGATATTTATGGTAATTAGTTAAAAACCATTGACAGAAACAAAGTCCCTGGCTAGAATAACATCATTCAGACTTCAGCCTTCATTAAAACGGAAGCTACTGATTCTTTGGGAAAATGGCTTTTGTAATTTCTTACTTATTTTCCAAACGAGGGGAGTGACTACAGCTGACGCCATGTCTGGATCTTGCCTGGTCCTCTCTTGGGGCTCCCCAGCCCCCAGTTATACCTGCTGGTCGGAGACGCTCTCTCAGGTTGAAGGAAGTGGTCCATACTAACTGTCATGTCTCTTTGCACTGCTGTGTCAGCCTACGGGCTTCCCTTGAGTCTCCCCTCCATGCAGTCTTCACACTGTTCTGGTGGTCTTACCATTTCCTGTCAATCTCACTGTACTTTGAATAAAATCCAATACCTTCCCGTGGCCAGCAGGCTCTGCAGCCATTAGCCATGGCTTTACCTTCCCTCTGTCTCCTACCATCCTTCCCTCCATCCTTCCCCATCTCCATCCCTCCCCATCTCTCTGACTCCAACCTTATTTACCTGGTCCTGGTGCTCAGCAGGCTCTCCACTTCCTCTCCCTGTCAAGCACTGCCTCCTGGTCCTCTCACGGTGGCTCCCTGGGGGCATTCAGGACTCCTTTTGCATCCTTGTCACCCCATCTCAAGATTTAGGTAAGTCAAGTATTATCTGTATCTACAAAGACAGCTCAGTTCCCAGTGCTTTGCACAGGGTCCAGTACAGAGAATACCCTCAATTAATAATGTTGACTAGATTTGGCACAGGAGGCATGGTAATGAGAGCCTGTTTTCATGAGAAGTCCTTCATGGTACAGGAATCCTGCATACTGACCAACGCGCCCTGAGAGAGGTGATCTCAGGGGTAGCATCATGACTTTTCAACTCAACCACCATCTTCATTGACAGCTTATCAGGCAGTAAGAGTAGGAAGGAGAGCAAATTAAACCATAGTTTCGACTGGGATCCTGTCTCCAGATGTTGGGAAACTGAGCTTCTGGTAGACAGTATTACAGACTGTAATACTGAGTTCATAACTCAGTATTATATACTCATAATTACTTAACTATGTAATTCATAGTTGTGCTGAGAGACTGCCTGGTCTTTGTAGAGTCATCCCAGAGGCCAGCCATTCCATGAGCTAGACGATGAAATATTCATTAAAGGGTCTGGCCTTCAATGAGTGCACTCCCCAAGACTTTGGTTAAGGACAAGCTTGGAAGTTCTTGTCAAGAGAGAAAGCTCTTTATGCAAGGAATACGTTTTCCTCCATCAGAACAACGGAAAGGGCTGCAGTCATTTGATTCAAATCAGAGCTCTTAAGAGAGACGAGACATACAATGCCTTGTGCTGTACGTCTGTCTGATGCCTGGGCCAGAGTCAAGTTCTTGGCCTATTCTTTCTCTGTAGAATTTACATCTCTGTGACTTGGGTACAAAAGCCACTGCTCCAAAATTCTTTCTTCCCTGACGACTCCTCTGCGTGTGTGTGTGTGTGTGTGTGTGTGTGTGTGTGTGTGTGTGTTGGGACTGAGGGAAGAACACATCTCAAGTTTCATCATTAATTCGATTCAAGTTGGGATGGGCAGGGTCTGGCTGTGACCTTATGGGGCAGGCTTAAGACCCCATGAAACGAGAAGATGGTGGAAGAGTAAGACGCGGAGGTCACCTTCCTCCCCGCAGATACATCAGAAATACATCTACACGTGGAACTGCTCCTATAGAACACCCATCGAACGCTGGCAGAAGACCTCAGACCTCCCAAAAGGCAAGAAACTCCCCAGGTACCTGGGTAGGGCAAAGAAAAAAGGAAAAACAGAGACAAAAGAATAGGGACGGGACCTGCACCAGTGGGAGGGAGCCGTGAAGGAGGAAAGGTTCCCACACACTAGGAGCCCCTTCGCAGGCGGAGACTGCGGGTGGCGGAGGGGGGAAGCTCCGGAGCCGCGGAGGAAAGCGCAGTAACAGGGTGCAGAGGGCAAAGCGGAGAGATTCCCCCACGGAGGATCGGTGCCGACCAGCACTCACCAGCCCGAGAGGCTTGCCTGTGCACCCGCCGGGGCGGGCGGGGGCTGGGAGCTGAGCCTCGGGCTTCAGTCGGATCCCAGGGAGAGGACT
>NC_041216.1:28828490-28831156 GCF_002837175.3 Physeter macrocephalus
CCGAAGAGACAAGAGACTTTTTTTTTGCCTCTTTGTCTCCTGGTGCGAGAGGAGAGGGGATTAAGCGCACCGCGTAAAGGAGCTCCAGAAACGGGCGCGAGCCGCGGCTGTCGGCGCGGACAGCAGAGACGGGCGTGGGACGCTAGGGTTGCTGCTGCCGCCACCAAGAGGCCTGTGTGCGAGCACAGGTCACTCTCCACACCGGCCCTCCTGGGAGCTCGTGCAGCCCGCCACTGCCGGGGCCCCGGGATCCAGGGACAGCTTCCCCGGGAGAACGCGTGCCGCGCCTCGGGCTGGTGCAGCGTCACGCCGGCCTCTGCATCCGCGGGCTCGCCCCGCATCCGTGCCCCTCCCTCCCCCCGGCCTGTGCCAGAGCCCCCGAATCAGCTGCTCCTTTAACCCCGTCCTGTCTGAGCGAAGGGCAGACGCCCTCTGGCGACCTACACGCAGAGGCGGGGCCAAGATTTTGTCTGTATAGCTTTGCTTTCACCATTTGTCCTAGGGTTCTGACCGACCCGTTTTTTTTTTTAATAGAAATTTTTCTTCTTAATAATTATTTTTTATTTTAATAACTATACTTTATCCTACTTTATTTTATCTTCTCCCTTTCTTTCTTCCTTTCTTCCTTCCTTTCTTCCTTCCTTTCTTCCCTCCTTCTCTCCTTCCTTCCTCCCTACTTTCCTCCTTCCCTCAGGACACTGGTCCATAAGAGACCTCCCAGCTCCACACAATATCAAATGGCGAAAATATCCCAAAGATCTCCATCTCAACACCAAGACCCACCTTCACTCAAGGACCAGCAATGAACAGTGCTGGACACCCTATCCCCAACAAAGAGCAAGACAGGTCTACAGCCCCATCCATTAGCAGAGAGGCTGCCTAAAATCATAATAAGGCTACCAACACCCCCAAACACACCACCAGACGTGGACCTGCCCACCAGAAAGACAAGATCCACCCTCATCCACCAGAACAGAGGCACTAGTCCCCCCAACAAAGAAACCTACTCAACCCACTGAACCAACCTTAGCCACTGGGGACAGCCACCAAAACCAACGGGAACTACGAACCTGCAGCCTGCAAAAAGGAGACCCCAAACACAGTAAGATAAGCAAAATGAGAAGACAGAAAAACACACAGCAGATGAAGGAGCAAGATAAAATCACACCAGACCTAACAAATGAAGAGGAAATAGGCAGTCTACCTGAAAAAGAATTCAGAATAATGATAGTAAAGATGATTCAAAATCTTGGAAATAGAATAGACAAATTGCAAGAAACAGTTAACAAGGACCTAGAAGAAATAAAGAGGAAGCAAGCAACGATGAGCAACACAATAAATGAAATGAAAAATACTCTAGATGGGCTCAGTAGCAGAATAACTGAGGCAGAAGGACAGATAAGTGACCTGGAAGATAAAATAGTGGAAATAACTACTGCAGAGCAGAAAAAAGAAAAAAGAATGAAAAGAACTGACGACAGTCTCAGAGACCTCTGGGACAACATTAAACGCACCAACATTCGAATTATAGGGGTCCCAGAAGAAGAAGAGAAAAAGAAAGGGACTGAGAAAATATTTGAAGAGATTATAGTTGAAAACTTCCCTAATATAGGAAAGAAAATAGTCAATCAAGTCCAGGAAGCACAGAGAGTCCCATACAGGATAAACCCAAGGAGAAACACGCCAAGACACATAATAATCAAACTGTCAAAAATTAAATACAAAGAAAACATATTAAAAGCAGCAAGGGAAAAACAACAAATAACACACAAAGGAATCCCCATAAGGTTAACATCGGATCTTTCAGCAGAAACTCTCCAAGCCAGAAGGGAGTGGCAGGACATATTTAAAGTGATGAAGGAAAAAAACCTACAACCAAGATTACTCTACCCAGCAAGGATCTCATTCAGATTTGATGGAGAAATTAAAACCTTTACAGACAAGCAAAAGCTGAGAGAGTTCAGCACCACCAAACCAGCTTTACAACAAATGCTAAAGGAACTTCTCTAGGCAAGAAACACAAGAGAAGGAAAAGACCTACAAGAACAACCCGAAACAATTCAGTAAATGGTAATAGAACCATACATATCGATAATTACCTTAAATGTAAATGGATTAAATGCTCCCACCAAAAGACACAGACTGGCTGAATGGAAACAAAAACAAGACCCATATATATGCTGTCTACAAGAGACCCACTTCAGACCTAGGGACACATACAGACTGAAAGTGAGGGGATGGAAAAAGATATTCCATGCAAATGGAAATCAGAAGAAAGCTGGAGTAGCAATTCTCATATCAGACAAAATAGACTTTAAAGTAAAAACTATAACAAGAGACAAAGAAGGACACTATATAATGATCAAGGGATCGATCCATGAAGAAGATATAACAATTGTAAATATTTATGCACCCAACATAGGAGCACCTCAATACATAAGGCAAATACTAACAGCCATAAAAGGGGAAATCGACAGTAACACAATCATAGTAGGGGACTTTAACACCCCACTTTCACCAATGGACAGATCATCCAAAATGAAAATAAATAAGGAAACACAAGCTTTAAATGATACATTACACAAGATGGACTTAATTGATATTTATAGGACATTCCATCCAAAAACAACAGAATACACATTCTTCTCAAGTGCTCATGGAACACT
>NC_041216.1:28833653-28840706 GCF_002837175.3 Physeter macrocephalus
TATTTACAGTAGCCAGGACATGGAAGCAACCTAGGTGTCCATCAACAGATGAATGGATAAAGAAGATGTGGCACATATATACAATGGAATATTACTCAGCCATAAAAAGAAATGAAACTGAGTTATTTGTAATGAGGTGGATAGACCTGGAGTCTGTCATACAGAGTGAAGTAAGTCAGAAGGAGAAAAACAAATACCGTATGCTAACACATATATATGGAATCTAAGAAAAAAAAATGTCATGAAGAGATTAGTGGTAGGATGGGAATAAAACACAGACCTACTAGAGCATGGACTTGAGGATATGGGGAGGGGGAAGGGTAAGCTGTGACAAAGTGAGAGAGTGGCATGGACATATATACACTACCAAATGTAAATTAGATAGCTAGTGGGAAGCTGCCGCATAGCACAGGGAGATCACCTCTGTGCTTTGTGACCACCTAGAGTGGTGGGATAGGGAGGATGGGAGGGAGGGTGATGCAAGAGGGAAGAGATATGGGAACATATGTATATGTATAACTGATTCACTTTGTTGTAAAGGAGAAACTAACACACTATTGTAAAAGTTATACTCCAATAAAGATGTTAAAAAAAAAAACAAGACCTCATGAAACAATTTAGTGTTAGCAAGCCATCTACATTAATAGGTCAAAACATGATTAGAGAAGAAGGATAAATATCTTGTAAAAAGATCCTCATTTTAAAGAAACAATTCCTAGAAATCCATAGGAACAATGCGAGTCACTCAATAGACAGATGGGCAAAGAATATTACAGACAATTTATCAGAGCAAACCTGAACAGCCAAAATACAGGAAAAGATATTTAACCTCACTTGCAATCAAGGAACTGTGTATTTAAACAATACTAAGACTCCAACCATATTCTACACCAATCATACTGGCGAAAACAAAACAAAACAAAACAGAAAGTAGTCTCATTCTATCAGGAATTGATAAGGAAACACTTATTTTGGAGGTGTGTTGGTGATCACATTGGAGGATACACATATTCTAAGGTACAGCAATATCACTGCTCAGCATACCTCCTCAGGGAACACACACTTGAACCTGTGCATCGTGAAGTTATAGCCAAGTGGTGGTAACTCTAGGTGATTGGAAACTATTTAAATGTTCACCAATATGAAAATGGATAAATAAACTGTGATATGCTCATACAGTCGAATGTTACACAGTGGTTTATATGTAAATGATCCAGATATGTATGTATCAACATGGGTAAACTTGGAAACAATAGTCAGAGAAGGAGAAATAGACAATGTTCATAGAAAAGAAAAATAAGGACCAAACTGAAAAGAAGAATTGAAAGATCATTAATCCCATAACCCAGATACAATTATATTACCCTTTCAGTATAATGTCTTCCCATTTTTTATATGTATATATGGACTTCATATTTGTTTTTACAAAATGAGGTCCTCATTGCATTGCATGTAGATATATATCTTTTTTTTCAGAAATAAATTCATAGCACCTGCCTTTCCCCAAGCTCTTAATATTCTGCAAAGGCAGGATTTTCAATGGCTGCTGGAGAGACTCCATGCTGAGAAGTTTTACTGTCTCAATTGAACTGTGTCTGCACCGAGAGTGATTTTCCACCATGGGGCAGTGGTCACCGTGAGTTCCACAGATAAGAAACAGTTGAATTAATTCCCTAAATCTCCACATTGCTTCTAGAAAAGATTAGAGGTGAATTAAAAGAGCAAAAGGACAGTAACGAAGTGGTGAAATCTGTGTGAATGATTTGGGGGCAGGGAAAAGAAGGAGGAAAGTTAATTGTAGCTTAAAAAGTTCTCAGGAGAGGACATGCTCTGACATCAGAGCATAAAGCTTTGTTTTGAATGTCTTGGGAGGAAGGAAAACGGGTGTGTGGAGAGGCACGTGGCCTCAACATGTCAGGCAGAGAAGCCCAGCACTCCCTCTAAGAGGGATTTGTCCTGTGGGTCATAACAGGTGACCTTAACACCATAATGACCCATATTTCAGTACCATACATATGACAGTTTCTTATACTGAACTTGAGGCCCATCAAGGGTAAACTATAACTTGTCATTTGGGGGATAATCAGGACCTGAGGCAGAAGTGCATAGCTTCCTATGAGGCTGTGTTCACGGACAGGACCAGAGCTCTCAGTTAGCAGCCCTGGGATGACTCATTGGTTCTCAATTACTGCTGCAGGGGGCTTGGATGGGCATAGGGTAGAATGTACCTTCAGAATGGATTATCTGCAGGGTACCTGATGTGCTGTGTGGTCATCTGTCCTACCTTTGGCCTGTTGTCACAGCTTACAAACCCAACCACCAGTCCCTACCTAAGGGACATCTTACCTGGTCCCAATCCTGTTTCTGCCCCTGCAAAATAGAACTCATTGCACCTGTGTGTCCCATAGCACCTGTGCCCTGGGATTCACTAGTCCCACCCTTATCATGGTGTGCTTCAGTTTGTCCTTATCTCTGAACACCTGATACCAATGAAGTAATGAGGAAATATCTTGGGATAGAAGAAGGTAACCTGTTTAGCTTGTTTGGGGCATGAAGGAAACACAGTTGGTATTTGGGGTGGGAAATTAGAGCCAGACCTGGCATTCTTTGTAATGGACAGCTAGCTCACTTCTGGGAGGAGTGTGCAACGTTCAAGACCTTTCCCAAGGAACATCTTTGGACCAATTGTATGAGACAACCCAGACCTTGGGAGTTTTGAAAGTAGAAGTCACCCAGCATCCATTTCCATGATGGAAGAATATAAGACTCCAGTGCCTCATGGAATACTCATGAGATATTAGGTGACTCCATCCTAAGAGTTTTGCACATACCCAGGGCACATCTGGATGGCTACCTCAGAGCTGCTCTGGTGATATTGAGGGTGCGGCTTGCCCTAGTGTTTGCTTGGTAGGAAGCTCTCTGAACCAATTCATCGAGTTGATTGATGTGAGTTAAAAAGGAGGGCTCCAGACACCTTCCAGCCTCAGGCCATTGTGGGATGAAATCTGCTTCCCTCGAGTCCCTGACTCCCTTCCCTCCCTGGCTGTGAGTCCTGTGATCTAAAGGAAGGGCCTGGAAGCCATAGTGAAATTTTACAGCTTGGCTTTTAACTGGTTCCTGTCTATAAAATTAAACACTGACAAAAGATTAATAAGTACCATAAAATGTCTTAAAATCTTAGCCACTCGCTCAATTAGGTGGAAAAAACAAAACAATATCTAACCGTGGAATGCCCGGGATTTGTGCAAAGCGTGAGATTTAAAGGCTGCGGTTTATGGAGGGGAGATCTGGGACAGAGCCTAAAGGAGAAATAGAGGATGACTCTTTCCGGTGAGTGACAGCGTTACGGCACTCTTATCACCCTGGCTGGAGTCACCATCAGCTCTCCCAGATTATAGCAGTGACCTGTGAAATAAGCCTGTCTGCTTCCACTCAAGCCCCTTCCTCAGTCCTGTCTCAATCCCTACCCAGAGGGACTCTTTGTGAGATCATGGCCGGATGACTTCTCTGCTCAGAGTCTGCAAATGTGCCCTATTTTACAGTCAGAGCCAAAGTCCTCAATGTGGGCTCTCAGACCCTGCAGGATACTTCCCCCATAACCTATCCAACCCTAGAGGACTTGCTCCACTCCCCTTAACCACAAGACCCTACAGGATTTGCCCTCCTTCCTTCCCTATTAGGCCCTAACAGATTTAAACACTCCCCCACCCACCTATCAGACCCTAGGGGATTATACCCCTTTACCCGTTAAGTTCTTCAGGATTTGGCCCTCGTTACCTATCAAACCTACAGAATAAGGTTTCTCTGTTGCCTATAAGACCCCATAAGATTTTGTCTCCATCACCTCGTATCTTGTGTTCAACAACACTGACCCCTTCGTAGCATCTCCAGAGCATCGGGCTACACCTACCTCAGGACATTTGCACCTGCGGTTCCTGTTGCCTGCAGTGCTCGTTCCCCAGATGGGCACCTGCTAACTTCCTTCAAGTATTGACTGAAATGTCCCTCTCAGTGAGGTTTCCCCAGCTACTTCATTTCAAATTTCAACATCCTCCACCCTGTTTTCTTCTTTGCTTTATTTTCCTCTCTAGGACTTACCTCTGGCACCATGCGTGTCTTCCTTGTCTGTCTTTTCATTGCTCCATTGCCGGCATGGAAGCTCGTGGAGGCAGGGACTGTTGTCTGTTCTTTCCATGATTGTGCTCCTCAAACGTGTCACAGTGCCTGGCACTTGGTAGACACATGTGGATGAATGGACCTGGGGGTGTATCAGCATGTCCTGGTGTGTTCTGTATTGCACAGGCTTAGTGAAATAATAAGAGTTGTTACCAGTAAACAACAAAAGCCCTGGGCGCAAGCATGTTAGAGAAATTCCGAGTCAAGCAGCATCCCGTTCCCTGAGGACTCTTATGAATGCCAGCAGGAAGATGCCATGTGCGCTTTCCCAAATCTACCAACTTGTGAGCCTCTTGTGGGACGAATGCATTGAAGAGCACACTATGGGGTGACCTCTGAGTCCTTCTTGAGCACCCGCCCCCTGTGGAGAGAGAGAAACACCTTGGTGGAGATTGGGGCTGACATTTCAGCCGTGTCTTAGGGCCCCCAGGCCATCTGATTATGGGTTCTCGGACTTGGCCTGATGGAGAACGTGAGCTTCACTCCAGTGCTTATCAGACCCTTGAGGGAGACTCGGGGCCTCCAGCAGCACCAGAAGTCCCAGTGAAAACTCCAGGGTTGCCCCGTGAGGCCTCATGAGTTCAAGCCAGGTACAGCCTCCCCCCAAATCTAGCCTGAACAGCAGACCCAGGGCCTCCAACAGAGATCTGTGCCAATATCCCTATTCTAAAACGTGCTTTTAAAACCTAGAGTTTTGTGGCTGCTGCATCACCTTCCCCTGAGATCCGCGTAAGATGCTCCCTGGTCATCTCCACAGGCTTCTCTTCTTTTCTGGAAAGGCCACTAATGACCCAGGCGTCAGGCAGCTGGACAGATGACCGTCACTCTGTGTCGCGAGGTCACAACATTTTGGAGCAGGCAGCCTTTGAGGGAAGCGATTTGCTGAGGGGCCTGCGGTTAATTGTGCCCTAACTGGGCAGAGACAGTCCCTCTGCCTGGTGCCCAGAGCTGCCCTGCTGGCCTCTCCCCAGTGGACAGGGCTCAAAGGCATTTTTCATGGCACGAGGCTGGACAGATCCATTATCAGAAGGGATACATCCCTCTTTTTAGAAAGTCATCTATTTTCTCAGCTAGAGACCCTGATTTATCCTTCATGTGATCCTCCTCCTCAGACACTCCTTTTCTCCCAAATGGAACATAAACTTGTGCAGAATCCTCCCCTTCCCCCACTGGCTCACAGCCCAGTTGAGGGAATAACTCACAGGTGAGTTGTCATTGCACCCAGGCATTGCAGGCTGTGGTGGATGGGCTCTTATGTGGCCCCCATGCCGCCACCTTCAGGTGTTCACACCCTCTCTCCCCTTTTCTGAGGGCAGTGTGCATGGAACCAGGGACTTGATCCTAACCAATAGAATGCAGCCACAGCAACAGGATATATGGGATTCCTTGTATGTGATCTTGTTATATAAGATGGTAAGGTCTGTCTTGCCAGTTGACTCACTCCCTTGCTGGAGAGAAAGCAGCTGCCTGCTTCCAGCCAGTGAGAAATGGAGACCCTCGGTCAGGCAACCTGCAAAGAACAGAACTGTGCAAACAAGCACAAGTGCTTGGGGGCAGACCCTTTCCCAGTCCAGTCTCTGACGAGGACTCAGCCCTGGATGACACCTTGATTGCAGCCTTGCTGGTACCCAGCTAAGCTGTGCCAGGATTCCCGACCCCCAGAAACTGTGAGACGATAAACGTGTGTTGTTCAAAGCCACCAAATTTATGGTGATACTGTTATGCAGCGAAAGACAACTAATACATTTCTTCACATGTGTCTCCCTTCCTAAGTGATTTCACTTACCTGATTCCATTTAAACTTCCCAGCTACTTCTGTGCAGTTTGACCCCAGCACTCTAGTATGGCTCAAGGGAATACCTCAGCCACCCTTCACATGCACACTTGGGGCCCAAGATGGTTTGAGTTCAAGCTGGGTCTTTAGGCCAAGTTCTCTGTGTAGGAGGATATGAGTGACCTCCTAGATGCAAGGGGGCCTGGCAATCAGAGACGTATAAATGATATGGCCCCCAAGTTCTTTTGTCCATTGTGAGGCTCAAGTTACCAAATCCTGAATCCCAGTGCTGTCCTTGAAGGTGAGGCATTCATGACACTGCACTGTCTGAGTGTCAGAATCCTAGAGTTTTAGCTGATAAATAAAGCGTGTTCCTTTGCTATACAGTTGAAAAAGTGCCTCAACCGTGGGGTTATTTGATTATAGGATGGGGCAGATATACAACCAGCTTTCAAACAGAGTGAAGAATAAAACTCAATCTGCAGATGCTAGAGTGTGCCAGGTGCTGAAATAGGCCTTCTGCACACATTTTCATTTAATTTGGCCTGAGATACACTAAGAGATGCAATGAGGGGATTTATGTGCCATCACAGCCAGAAATAGTAAATGCCCATCAGTGCTGCTGTGAGTTTCAGAGGCTGCTCACTGTACTCGATGTTTTACATGCATTATTTCATTTAAATCTAAAAACAGGCATATGAGGTAGGATTAATGACTTCCTTTCTTTCTTTTTCATAGAGAATGAAACTGGTACTTAGAAGTTCGATTGTTTGCCTGAGAGTGTTGGAGCTCAAACACTGGCTGGCCTCCTGGGGTACATTCCTTGACCCTCTCATTGTTTTTGTTCTTTTGTTTGTTTGTTTTTGTTTTTTGGTTTTTTTAACATCTTTATTGGAGTATAATTGCTTTACAATGGTGTGTTAGTTTCTGCTTTATAACAAAGTGAATTAGTTATACATATACATATGTCCCCATATCTCTTCCCTCTTGCATCTCCCTCCCTCCCTCCCTCCGTCCCACCCTCCCTATCCTACCCTTCTAGGTGGTCACAAAGCACAAAGCACCGAGCTGATCTCCCTGAGCTATGCAGCTGCTTCCCACTA
>NC_041216.1:28840840-28883228 GCF_002837175.3 Physeter macrocephalus
CTATTGTAAATAGAGCTGCAATGAACATTTTGGTGCATGACTCTTTTTGAATTATGGTTTTCTCAGGGTATATGCCCAGTAGTGGGACTGCTGGGTTGTATGGAGGTTCCTTAAAAAACTACAAATAGAACTACCTCTCATTGTTTTAACTCTTTAGGAAGTGGCAGAGCTAGAAACCAAAGTCAGAGCTGTATGACTCCAAATTCTATACACTTTACCCTAAATTATGCTGCCTCTGCTTGTAGGAGTTTACAAAGAATACAGTGATCCTGGATGCCCAAGGCCCTGGAAGCTACCATATACCCCACAGCTGGAATTTCCTTAGGGCATATTTGCAGCTATATAACTTAGGGGACTCATTTCTGTCATTTTCTCCTTTGCTTTGTGGTTTTCTCCATTCTTACAATCAAGGAGTGATGTGGAATCAATGATATTTAAGCTGTAAACTCCCTTGGTTCCACGACTTGCTATCTGACCAATTCTTTTTTTTTTTAATTTTTATTGGAGTATAGTTGACTTAAAATGTTGTGTTAGTTTCTGCTGTACAGCAAAGTGATTCAGTTATACATATACATATATCCACTCTTTTTAGATTCTTTTTCCCATATAGGTCATTACAGAGGATTGAGAAGAGTTCCCTGTGCTCTAGAGCAGGAGCCCATTAGTTATCTATTTTATATATAGTAGTGTGTATATATATCTGACCAATTCTTAAAGCTGGTACCAATGCTCCTCCTATTTGCTCAAGAACCTAAATTCATGTTGTTAGTTGTAGAACATTGGAGAGAAGGACAGCAGGAGAGCTCTCATCACTCTGAATGCAGCGAAGCACCGTCAGCTCTGAGGAAATTAACCACAGGATCAAATGATGGAAAGTTACATCTTTTGCCTTAAGATTTCTCCTGATGAAGGGCGATTTGTCATTCATGGGTCTGGCTGAGTTATATTGTTTCCTATTAAGATAAGTCTAAATGAATCTTTAATGACAGAACACTGTATCTGAACAGATTTAGAAGCTGCAAATTAAAATGGTCACCTCCATCTGGAACATCGGTTTCCTTTCCTTTCAGAGCCATCTATCACCCGCGGAGTGGGTGAGCCGCTGGAGGTCCCCACAGATGTGCCAGTGCAGCTGGAGGAACGGCACCCCTGAATGTTAATTTTGTGTGGGTGCCATATGTTTTGAGGAGCTCCTGGGAAGCCACGACCACCCTCAGAGGCAGGGTTCTCAGTGGTCTTCGCGAGGTTCCTGGGTTTTCTAGACTACACCGGCATCAGCTTCGGCCCGGATCCTGGCCTCAGCCTTTTATCCAACATCTTAGTTCTCATTCTTGCCTCCTCCATCCATCTCAGAGGAGAAAACATGCACTTTCCTCAATGCAAATGTGATCAGATCATCTCATTTGTTCGAAATCTTCCCTGACATCCAACTAGTCTTAGAAGAGAGACCAAATTGCTGGGCATGGCCTCCGGGGTCTTGCTTGATGGCTCTGCCCACTCCTCAGGCCACACTCCCCTCCATCGCTCCCTTGTTCTCTGTTGCAGTCCTCCTGGCTGTCCCTTGGGGCTTCTGGGGCCACACGTTTTCTCCTGCCATGAGGGGCTTCTGAACCCTCCCTCCTTGCCTGGGATGCTTCTTCCTTCTACCTACGTCTCTCGTCTCCCCTTTGCCTAGCCACTCACTCCCCAGCCTTCAGGTTTCTGCTGACACATCTCTTCCCCAGGAACACCTCTCTCCACACCTGCACAGGTGAGGCCCTGGCCCTCGATGACCACATGGCACAGTGTTCTTTGCAGCAGAACACCTGTCCCAGATGTGGTTGTGGGTATGGGTTGCTCTGTGGTTGTAGCCTTTCTTCCATGAGACCCCGAAACCTGTGGGTGCTGGTTGCTCTCTTCTCTGTACGTTTGCAACCACAAAGACCAGAGCAAGTCCCTGCGATTGAACAAATCGGAGGCAAAGCTGTTGTACCTTCCAGCAAGACAAACAGTGAAGCATGATTTTTCAGCTCTCCTTTATCATCCTTCTTTCATAGATGTGTGGATGTGTATTTGGATAAAAATAAACACCAAGCTCGAGAGAAAGGGAAGGAGATGCAGGTGTGTTCCTGGCACTGTTACTGACCAGCTGTGTGTCCCTGGGCCAGCAATTCACACTCTGGTCCTTACTTCTCCATAAGTCAGGCAGAAGTAACAGTGCCTGCTCTGCAGACCCACACGGGTATTCTTAGGACTACATGGGAAGCTGCAGAATTGCTCTGAAAAGGACTGAGAGACCTGCAGATGTGCAGTGGAATTGGTAAATTCATTAACAATACAATGTGCTGCTCTAGCTCATGGCTCACTGATACAAAGCCCACAGAAGATGTACACGTGGCCAAGGCATTCAGGGAGTGGGGTGCCTGGCCACCTTGACACTGCACTTAATCAGGGGTGGGGAGCAAAGATAGAGCCGAACAATTGGATTTTAGGATGATAGTGAATAGAATGTGTGTAACAGACTCCCAGGTGGGACATGGCACTTAGTCAGGCTTTGGAAGGAGGGTGGAGTAAGGACTCACAGCATCACCTCCCCTGTAACAGTGATGGTGGTAGAGTTGTAGAAAGGATTAACTGACCCTTGCTCGATTTGTACCTTCAGGATTTCAATTAATGGGTGTGACTGAGTGACACCACGTGGAGGGGCCAGTGCCATTGAGAGAAGATGCATTGCTGACATTTTCCAAGAGAAGATGACATCACACCATGTAGGGCCACATGGGTAGCACCAGGCCTTGGCCCAGAGGCAGAAGCAGGAATGAATGGGAAAACCTAGGCCATGGCCTTTCTTGGGGTTTTCACGGGAAGGGCAGGACAGGGGCTACAGCTTAGGACTGGCCAGTTTGAGTAATTTGGGTGGGCTTTGGATTTTAGGGGTGACCTCTAGTTGCCTGGCACCTGACCTGGGGTGATCTAGGGCAGGGGAAATACTGGCTTGTGTGTGAGATTTAGAGGAAGGGGGTGACCGGGGGATAGATCAGAGTTTGGCTGGTTTGCCTCTGAAAGGCATGCTCCGTGTCATTTGTTGCCTTCCAGATTTGGTGAGCCCTGGAAGGAGTCTCTTCCCAGCCAGCAAGATTTTTAAGATGTCAAACAATAAATGCTGGAGAGGATGTGGAGAAAAGGGAACCCTCCTACACTGTCGGCAGGAATGTAAATTGGCAGCCACTATGGAGAACACAATGGATGTTCCTTACAAAACTAAAAGTAGAGCTACCATATGGTCCAGCAATCCCACTCCTAGGCATAGACCCAGAGAAAACCATGATTTGAAAAGATGCATGCACCCCAATGTTCTCTGCAACACTATTTACAATAGCCAAGACGTGGAACCAACCTAAATGTCCATGGACAGATGAATGGATAAAGAAGATGTGGTCCATATATACAATGGAATATTATTCAGTCATAAAAAGGAATGAAATTGTGTCATTTGCAGCAACATGGATGGACCTAGAGATTATCATACTGAGTGAACTAAGCCACACAGAGAAAGACAAATATCATATGATATCACTTAAACGTGGAATCTAAAAAAAAGATATAAATGAACTTATTTACAAAACAAAAGAAGATTTTTAAGACGTCAAAATGTCATAAGATACAGAAAATTCAAAGCAGGATGAATACAGCCATCTACGGACCAAATTAAGACAAGGGAGAGGAGGGATCCCACATCCTCCTCCTGAAACTTCTCTCCCCTGTGTGTCATCCTCAAAGGAGAACTTCCTGTCTTTTGAGCCACTGACCTCATGGTGAGTGATGGAGCCATGAAAGGTGAAAGGGGTATCCCTAGAGGTCGGGGGTCATAACCCCCTTCTGTCAAATGCCAGTGTCCAGGGTGGTATTGTTGAGGTGCTGCTGCTACATCCACAGCACGGACTCTGGTGATGCTCGGCAGCCTCTGCTGCCCCAGCTGATCTTCTTCTGCTCTTCGCTCCTCCAAGCCAACTTCCATGGGTCCGCCAGATTGTTTAGTCCCCTTTCCGGCAGAGGGTGGGCATGGGCAGAAGCTTGGAGCTTCAGCTGGACACACTCAGCCCATCCCCGTGACACATGGCAGATGGTCCTCACATGTATGATATGTGCCCCCAGGCATATGCACCCCTTCTACTGCAGTCACAGACTGTTGTATTTGAAAGGCATGTACAGTTTGGGGGTGTGTTTTAGATAAATTACACTCTGGCTTCTGTACAGTTCCCAGGAACTGAAGACATGCCTCTGACTCCATCTGCTATGTCCCTGTCCAGAAGCCTGAAGTGGGGACAGTGGGACAGGTTCACCACATCTCTTGCCCTACTGACGTACACGCACCTGCAGCCCCCTGACATCTGGGTGGGACCATCTGACTCATTTTGGCCACTGGGGTGTGGGTGGATGTTACGTTCCACACTTGCAGACCTGGCTTCTAAAATGTCTGTGTGATTCTCTCTCCTCTCCTGGCTGTTGGCTGGATGCAAAGCGAGGGCTCTGAGGTCCCAGCAAACAGTAGGACCACAGGATGGAATGAGAGGAGACCGGCTCCCTGACCCAGCACTTGGAAGGCTGTCTTTGAACCCAGCAGGACATGAGCAAAATACAGAGCTCTTGTACAGGCCACTGAGATCTGGAGGCCTTTTTTCATGGAAGTGAGCAGTGATCCCTCTAACTAGTTCAGGAGCTTAAAAATGCAAGTGAATGTGGGTGGAATGCTAGAATCAGGGCTTACCTTGAACCTGATCTAATGAACTTTTAAAAAAATCAAACTTTTTGAGGTGTAATTTACATACTATGTCACGAACACATTTTAAAGGCACAGTGGGTGACTTTTGACAGGTGTATTTACCCAGGCATCTACCACTGCCATCAAGACGTTACAACACGTCCATCACCCCAAAAGTACCCTCATGCTAATCAAACTTCATAAAGTGAATGACTCATAGAATTTTATTCTTTAACTTCTGTTCATACAAATTATTTTTTTTGAAGTTCATATGCAAGATTTATATGAACTTTTCATATACTGTGAAAACTATTTCATGTTTAGCAGAAGTGTGATATCAGGAGATGTGACCATGACTGTGTCCACCACCTTATGAATGGCCCAGGGACCTACTCGAGACCGGGCAGGTGGGAGTGGAGAGGAGAAAGCTCCAGACTGTACACAAGCAATGGAAACAAAAGGAAATAACTCACTAGGTGTGGGTTATGATGAAATTAAGGAACAGAGGTGAATTTGAGCTCCTCACTGGGCAGAGAGCTGGAGGTGGCAGAGTTTCAGACACACTGCTTGTGTACGTGGTGGCTTGGGGACATCCAGGTGGTGCTCTGATTGGCAATCAGACTTGTGGCTCTTTGACTCACAAAGAGGAGCTAAAGTTGAAGGTGCAGACTCCAGAGTCACCTGGGTGTTTGCGGCAGTTAGAAACAAGACAAGAGAAGAATGCACAGAGCTGAACAGGGCTGAGATTGGGGTCCCAAGAACTATAGCACTTAAGGGATGGGAAGAGAAAGAC
This sequence comes from Physeter macrocephalus, assembly GCF_002837175.3. Lineage (NCBI taxonomy): Eukaryota > Metazoa > Chordata > Mammalia > Artiodactyla > Physeteridae > Physeter > Physeter macrocephalus. The sequence goes on from NC_041216.1 coordinate 28,846,375, forward strand.
TCCAAGAAGAAACGGGGAAAAAGTGACCCAAGGAGTGGGAGGAATGTCTGAATATCACCATCTGCGGATACCTTCCTTGACCCCTTGTGACATATTCTCCTCTGTTCTCCCCCTACAGGGAGGCTGCCCTACATTTGTGGACCCCATGCCCTTGGCCGTCCGGTTGGGCTTGGCCATCAGGGAACACTTGCAGGATATGGGGCAGAAGGGGAGGTTGGGGTATTTATTCCACTGGCTTCCTCTCAGGGTCACTGTATGCTAGAGGGGACCCTTGGATGAAGACATCACTTCCACCAGGCGCCTCTCCTGACCTTTCTCTCTGTCTCTCTGGGTTCCAGGAGCTACGTGTTCCTTCCCTTCAGGCCCAGAAACCAGTTGTTACTAGCCCAGGACCCTGCCCACACCTTTGTGAAAAGTCTTTTTCCTAAATTCTCCTCAAATACCCATTTTGAATGTGCCATCTGTTTCCCTTGGAAATCTGTCATTGATTTTAAAAAGAAGTCTACGTTCTGTATATCCCAAACTCTTTCCCTAAGAATCCTCTCCCGATTTCTGCCCAAGTTGCAGAAGGTGCCTCCTTCTTCATTCCAAAGGGTCACTACCCCAAGGGGTGTGTCTCCCAGGACAGGGTCACCCCAAACAGGGGGCGCCCCAGGAGAGCGCAGAATGGAGCTCCCGGGTGGGTGTGGCTGCAGGTAACACACATCCATTTGGGAAGCCAGGAAACAACTAGCTTCCTGGAAAATCTGTTTAACAACCAATTATATATCAGGAATTATCAAAAAATTTTAAATGTAGCTTTTCGTCCCCTCACCTTCCTTTTGGTAAAGACTCTAGGCTCTGGAGCCCTTTTCTGAACTCCAGGTGCTTTGCAAGGCCCCTTTTGGGGGTGCTCATCATTTTCTACCTTTGGGAAATGCAGGTTTGGGGCTCAGCTCCCCTCCTCCCCTGCAGCAGCTCCGATGTCCAGCAGGTAACACGCCAGTCACAAATACTCCATCAGGGGCCCCGGGAAAAGCTCATCCTCCTCTCTGCAGATGGATGGGCCCTACCGTTCTGCATTATTTAAGTACTACCTTGTTTTAATATTGTCTGAGTTTATTTTCTCTGTGATTGAACAAAGTGGATGTGTTTCTAAACTGTCAGCAAACGATTATGGTAACAAATACACAAACCAGAGGAAGAAACTTCTAGAAGCTTTCTGATATCATTCCAGCCATTGTGTTTCCTTGGGATCAGTAGAGGAAGGGGAGAAAAACGCAGCAGTCATATTTTGGCTAGCTCTTTAAATAACCATTGCCTAAAAAAAAAAAAACAAAAAACAAAAAACCAATTATCCCCCAAAGAGAAGAAATCAACGCAGAGGCTGATAAAGCCAGAGGGGGAAAAAAGTAATCCCTTCGGTGACATTGCCACAGCGGCTCAGTCAGAAATGAGGAGAAAATGATACGATGGTGACAGTTTCACGTTCAGTCACTCCTAATGTATTCGGGTTGTGTGTGAAGAGACTCATTTTAAAGTGAAGTTCAAAAGCTCATTTAAAAACTATCAGTCCTTTTGCTGCAAAGTCAGAGCCGCGGTTCTCAAATTCGAAAAGAATTCTCGCACGCTTCCGTGAATCACCCAGACCATATCCGATCGTAAACCTGCATGTCATTTTATCACTTAATGTGACATTAAGAACATGGGCAATTTCCGCATCAGAAACCGCAGAGCAGAAAAATACTCAATTTCCTCGGAGGAAGCTCAAAAATTGCATTGAAAGGATGGGAGGGTCACAAAAGCTTTGGATATGCAGCATTGCCACGCACTCCAGGGCTCAGGACAGGTTGCTTAATCCTGTCTGGCTGCCTGTCCCTCTTGTCCTCTGTGTGGGCAGTTGAGAGAATTATATTGACAACTGCCGTTTTCCCAGCACTGTGTGTTATTGAATGGCCTGAGCCCGTGCCCAGGACGCGCGACGATTTCACCGCAGGACAAGGTCTTTGTGGCGGAAAGCACATCAGCTTCGTCTACAACCAGCAGTCCACCCACAGCGAGCAAGCCTACGGTTCTGCTAGTCTACGGTTCCTGCCTTTATGGGGGTAACTACTCTGTGCAACCAGGTAACATTCGTCTGAGTTGACAAAATATCACAATGTCATCACCAATGATATTCACAAGCATGTCTGTAATACCTGTGTATGATGGGAACGTGGGTTTAGAATTTGACATGTTTTTGATTCACTGTTTACTTGCGAAGCCCACCATTGCCATAGCAGACTCACCTGACCACACACTTCGCTGTCCTGGGATCACTTATCCTTCTGGGGATCAGATCAGGGCATCAAGTAGCATCAGAGAGAAGCTTGTGTTTGGGGAGCAGGTGCAGAGTCCCCCCTCAGGTAAATGGGTGGGCTCTGAGCGCATGAGCTCCTGCTGCACCGCCCGCATCTCATCTTGATGGCAAGTGGGTCTGAGACCAAGACGGAGTCTCCAGTTCTTAGTGACCCTTGACTGAGTTGCCGTGAACTGAGTCGTGCCCACACCATGGTTATAGGTTAAAGTCCTGACCCCCAGAGCCTCATAATGTGACTGTATTGGAGACAGGTCCTTACAGAGGTAGTTAAGGTAAAATGGGTCAGAAGGGCAGGTCCAAATCCCATATAACGGGTGTCCTTATAAGAAGAGGACATCAGGACACAGACGCACAAAGAGGGATGACCACTTGAGAACACGGGGAGAAGACAGCTGTCTACATGCTAAGGAGGGAGGCCTCAGGAGGAACCAACCCTGCTGACACCTTGATCTCAGACGTCCAGGCTCCAGGACTGGGAGAAATAAGCAGCCCTTATCTGAGCTGCTTAAGCCGGCCAGTCTGTGGTGCTTGGTGACAATGGACCAAGCAGGCTGACCCAAGTGCCTGCTCAGGCACAGTCTGCTGTCGGGCAGTGAGGCCACAGTGGTGGACAAGACAATCCCAGAGGGAAAGGGTGAGTGGTAAGGAAGGGAAGCCAGGATGCCATTGGGACTTTAGTCCTGCCCAGATGCCCAGTGGTGGCCCTGGGGTGTGGACTCGTAAAGCACACGGCCACGGTGAATAACGGGCTTGTCCAGGAGAGGACCGTGGGGACAGGAGAAGCACAGGGAACGGAGGGGCTCTGAGCCCACGCGGGGTCTCCAGGAGAGCGCCCCCCTGCTCCCACCTGACCCTGGGTGAGTGTCAGGCCTCCCTCTGTCCTCTCTGCATCCCCGAGGCCATCGGCTACCCCTGACCTCGTTTCTAGTCCACCCAGAGCAGACAAGAGTCTTCCTGGTACCTGCCCACCCCATGGTGAGCCCGCAGCCTTTGAGTGACTCACCCCTTCTCCGACCACACTTGAGGGGACCGCGGGAGGACCCTGGCTGACCATGGCCCCCGCTGAGCCACTGATGCGTCTCCCATGGGAGTTTGGAATTGGCAGCTGGAACCTTGTTTTTCAGAGCAAGGGACCTGCCCTGTGTAGGGGCTGAGCGGTGCCAGATGTCTTCAGAGTGGCAGGTGTGCCTGGAGGAGAAGAAGTGAGGCCACGGGGACACCATGCATGGGCTCCAAAAGCCCCGTGCATGCTGGCTCCCCAGCTCTGGGAGGCGCCCTGAGGCTTTTCAATAAACATCTGCCCCGGTCCCTCCGTTACTGTGGCTCTGGCTCTTCAGGATCGCTTTACCAGGCTGCCAGGACTTGCAATCCTGGAGGCCCAATTAATTCCGGCCACACAACATTCCTTTATTTTCTGTGTGCAGAGGCAGATGGCAAACACCCCTGATTGTAGGATTGGTTTCTGGTCGGTTCACTGCTGGAGAGGCAGGTTGGCCAACTGTTTGGAAGAGTCCCAACAGCCCAGAGGCCCAGCACCTCCACCACCCCATCCTTCGCACAGCCCCAACTAGGCGTTCAGTGGGGCCCTGTGCTAATTTGTTACTGGTGTGCTAAGCGCACAGCTCAGTGTGAGAATCCAGCCACTGGACCGGAGGAGAAGCCACTTGGATGCCATCAGAGATCACATGCTTTCCCTATGCTGGAGAATTTGTTTTCCAACATAAATATGCTTCCCCACGAGGCCCTAATTACTCCAGAGAGAGCCCTTCAGCCAATCAGCCACAGACACCCCACTCCGATTTCTCCAGCGTTAGTCCTTCAAAATATTTATTCTGCTCAAAAAAAGCCATTGTCCCCTCTGGGCCTCCGGGGTTGTTTTTCCCTCCTCTGCGCACACACACCTAAATTGATGCTCCGGTCCCCCAAGGCTCCCTCCCCTCCCTCTCCACTCTCTTTCCCTTTGTTTCTCGTCCACCAACCTACCACAATACAAAACAGAAAGGAATATTCAAAAGGCACTTTCTGTTTTAATCAGGTTTGGGGAAACAAGCCCACATGCCGCTTCCCCAGTTGGTAAGATGTTTGACATTTACCAGGGCTTCGGCAAAATCTTGTCTAACAGCTCCATTTTTAAATGCCACTCCAGATCCCCCATCTTTGAGTTTTGAAAAGCACTTGTCCTGCAAAGTGTTATCTTTACTAAAAATATTAAGCAGAATCTTCATCTACTCAGAGTCCCTTGGTAACTTTGCTGGAATACAAATCGCCTCCCCAGAGGGGGAGAAGTGGGCTGTCTCCTCCAGGCATGAGGTTGGCTAACGGGAGGAGGGGATGGACCAGGGAGAGGGGATGCCCGGCTTCACCTCCCAGGGGTCCATTCCTCTCCTGCACCCATGTGCATCTCCCGGGCACTGGCAGCTAATCTCTGTGACAGGGGCCCAGGCAGTGGGAAGAGCACTGCAGGAAGTTGAAACCATTTCCTGGCCACATAGGAGACACCTGCTGGTCAGCTGCGTCAAGGCCTCTGGCTGCCTGTGTGCAGGGATGGCCAGCTTTAGGCGGCCAAGGTGAACAAACACGCATCTTTCCATGGGATTTGCATCTTTCATCAGCTGTTCAAGGCAGGCCTGCAAGTCAGCTGAGGGCGAGGTGAGCTCCATGTGAACAATTTGAGCTCAGAAGGTGGCCCTTGTGGGGTCACCATTGTTTTGCGTGCCCTTTGACTTTAATCCTGATACTTGGATACAATTAACTATTGCCCTTAACAGACTCCCACAACTCAGGCATGGAAAGAATATTTTCCTTCTTGATCTCTACTACTGTTTCCTCTAGAAGGACATCTGTTTGGGTGGGCATTGCTTGCTGGAAACCCTCACATTAACCAGGAGATGTTTAAGGAAGAGTCAACCTAGGGAACTTTGAACTTGAACTCTGGTTTTAAGAGGTCTGCTTCCAGGGTCGCTCTGCCTCTGTGTACAGGGTTCTCCATCACTGGAAAGGGGCCAGGTGCCTCTCTATTGGAAAGACTGGAGGGCGTCTCCTGCAGCACAGGGACCTGGCTCAGATGACTTTGTCCCACAGGTAATAGGAAGTTGCTGAAGGTTTTGAACAAGAAGCAGCGTCAAAGTGGTAGTGAAAGAAAACAGGTTGATTTGGTGACACTGGGTGTGGGATACAGGATGCCGGGTATAGGATGGCAGTTCAGGGGATGGTCCTTGTCCGTGGGATGCTGAACAGCAGGGTGGAGGGGTGGAAATAGAGACAACAGAGTAGGTGTGAAGCTCCAACGATGCGGCTCAAGGTTTAGCTGGGTGTGGGGGGGAGGGAACAGGGGGAGAGACACCCGAGGGCACTTAGCATTTCATGGGAGGGAGGGGACCTGCAGGATGAGAAGTCCAGTGTGTAGGAGAGGAGGCTGCTGGCTGGTGGGCTTGGGCTCAATTTAAGCCCTATTGCTCTTGAGGTGACTGGATGTGTCCTTGAAGTTTTACCTTCAAGCTGAAAGTGATACAGCAGCTTTTCCTCTTCCTCTAGTCAGACAGAGGTTGTTGGGTCTGATGAATGAGAGCAAAGAAATCATCATGGCTCTGAGTGTGTGATGACCTTCTATGCATCAAGTGAGGACCCTGGGGTCTGCGGCAGAGTTAGGGAGATGTGTGTGTGTGTGTGTGTGTGTGTGTGTGTGTGTGTGTGTGCACCTGCACACTCACGCTACCCAGGACATGGGGGTTTCTTTGGACCAAATTTAGATTCTTAGCTCAGATTATACTCAGATGAACTTGTCCACATGGAAATGTTGATTACATGTACTGTGTTTATGTGTGAGCGTGTGTCACTGTGTATGTGAGACAGAGGGAAGGTATGTATAACATGATGTAGGGAAACATCGCTATGGGGAAACAGATGGCCTTGAGGAAAAGGCCGAACGCAGGACACCATCAGGCTGCAGCTGCATCCCCCGGCGTGTACCTCCAAAGACACTTAAGCAAATTCCGTCTGATTGCACTCACTCCAGCCTTCTTACCCAGATGAAATAAGTATGGAACAGACTCTTCTACCTAATGAGAATTTAAATTTTCAACTTTGTTAGAGACATGGGCTGGGCGTGATGAACATTGCTAAATATTCAGAGTGAGAAGAGACAGCCCAGTGCCAGGCTCTCCCCTCCCTCCTTTGTCCCCACACGAGGTCCAGACAGTGCAAAACTCAACTGGGACACTGATAAGGGTATCGTAACAATAAGAGCTTGACGGTCCAGAGTCCAACTGGCTTCCCTGAGTCCAAGAGTGTTTATTGAGTTTATTGAGTGTCTTCTCTGTGCAAGGAGGTAGATGCCAAGGATGCCTATCCCTGGAAGAGCAAGACTTTCTGTTGTCTTGACTCACAGGACAGCACAGAACATGGGGGCTTGGTCTTGGACTCGCTTCTACCACTACCAAGCCCCATGACCTCGAGCAGGTGACTGAACCCCACTGAGCTTCCATGCTCGCATATGTGAAATGAGACCAATGATCATACCTGTCTCTTGGCCTTCTTGTGGGGACTCAATGGGTGACTTGAGGAAAACATCCAGACACACAGTAAACGCCCACTAAGGTGATTTGAAGAAGCTTGCACACTGGAAATAAAGACGATGCTTGAAGGGTGCATATGCATTTAGTACTTGCTGAAATGACTTTTCAGAAGCATTCATAAGCAGTTTCAAAGGACTTTTCCACATCTTTGTTCCAAGGTGTCTTATTTTTATGTTGTATTAGTTCAAGCCTCCTGAAATCATTTTGAGAAGGAGGTTTACGCATCGCAAGCAATACCGCTGTCTTCCACGTTTATAGAATAAATGTTGAGGGTGCTGAGAGAGGGGATTTAGGTGGGCAGAAGAGGGGTGAGCTGGTGGGTCTGGACAGGCGGCATCCCTGAGTGGAACCCGCCTGCATCTCTGGCTTATTGGCTGGAAAAATTGCTGCCCCTTCTTGCAGTGTTCTCTTCTCAAACCCATCCTCCTGGGTTCCTCTTGGTGCCTTTGTCCTTCAGAATCCTCACCCGCTCTGTGCGCTCTCTTGGGGCAGAAAAGCAAAACAGCTGAGTAGTCTTGGCTTTGGTTTTCCTCCTGTTTGGGGGTCCCAACTTAGAGCTGGCTGTGTTGCAAACCCTGTGTCCCTGCTGGTCGTAGCAGGATCACAAATAGAAATAACAACCCCCAACAGTTGCAGAGCCTCCCACACGTCACCCCCGGTGTGTGCAGGTGCCTCCTCACGTCACCCAGCACAGCAGAGCTGTGATCCACAGTGGCTCTGAGGAGACACACATCAAGTGGGGGGAGGGTCACTTGCCCAGGTGCATGGCAAGGACTGAGCAGAGCAGGTTGAGAATGGCCCCTTCCACATCCGCCTCCCCCTGTGCTGTGGCCCCTCCCTGGTCCCTTCGTGGAGGCTCTCCTGAGCCAAGGGCTGGTTTAAGGACTCCTCAAAGCACTGGCGTGCAGAGCGCAAAGGGAACTCAGGCTTATTTAATTTTACATAAATCGAAGGAGCAGAAGAAAATCTCATCTCTTGGGAGATGGGAGAGGTTGACGGTCATCCCAGGGCCACTTGGGCCCCGGTGGAGGCACTGTCCCATTTCAAACCCACCTGGGCTTCTGTGAAATGTGCCATTTGAAAATGATGGCCCTTATCTCAAATTTCTGCTGCTAACTTCACCTCCCCTCTGGACCCCAGACCTGGATGCTGAATCAGCTCCTTCCCTTCGTATCATCTTTGTGATTGTGTAAAACTGCCCTCTCTTATGATATCAGTGCTTTAGACCATTCCACACACCCTCCTTTGATTGGAGGTTTATCCTTGGGAATTAGGCTTCTGGAAGTCACGTGACTAGGGAGTTCATTGGCCATGACTTGACCTGCAGGCTTCAACCTAGTGAGGACTTACTGGGCACCTACACCTGGGCAACCACCTTGCAATCAGTGCTTTTCCACGTGCTGCTGTGACCCCCCTCCCCCCACTGATGGACAACGTGTCCATCTTTCATGACGCTTCCAGAGCAGGTGCAGAATTTTCCCTGGAGCCAGGGTGCACACGAGAGCCACAGCTGGTCAAGCCACACATTCAGGTGATGTTGCTCTGGTGGCATCACTCTAGCATTGCCCCCACTGACTTGAGGACATCCTACAAAAGGAGCCTTTGAAGGAGGCACACTCCCTGGCTCTTGTATCCTGTGCTATTTTTAAAAAAACTTTTATTGAATATAGTTGATTTACAATGTTGTGTTAGTTTCAGGTGTACAGCAAAGTGAATATATATATATATATATATATATATATATATATATATATCCGTTTTTCCTCAGATTCTTTTCCCATATAGGTTATTACAGAATATTGAGTAGAGCTCCCTGTGCAATGCAGTAGGTCCTTGTTGGTTATTTATTTTATGTATAGTCGTGTGTATATGTCAATCCCAATCTCCTAATTTATCTCTCTCCCACCCACATTTCCCTTTTGGTAACCATAAGTTTGACTTCTAGATCTGTGAGTCTGTTTCTGTCGTGTAAATAAGTTCATTTGTATCATTTTTATTAGATTATGCATATAAGTGATATCACATATTCATCTTTCTCTGTCTGACTTACTTCACTTAGTATGATAATCGCTAGATCCATCCATGTTGCTGTAAATGGCATAATTTTGTTCTTAAAGAAACTAAATATAGAACTACCACATGATCCAGCAATCCCACTCCTGGGCATATATACAGGAAAAAAAACATAATTACATGCACCTCAGTGTTCATTGAAGTAGTATTTACAATACCCGAGACATGGAAACAACCTAAATATTCATCGGCAGAGGAATGGATATAGAAGATGTGGGACGTATATCCTGTGCTAATTTTCATGGTACTTTGCTTTCTTGCTTTCCAAACTTTCTGAATATATGCAGTTCACCTTCCTTTTAAATGTTTATTTTGAAATCGTTTTTGACTTACAGGAAAGTTGCAACAACAGTACAGATCATCTGCTTAAACCCTTCACCCAGCTGCCAGAGTACAATTACCCAAACTAGGAAATTAACCTTGAGACGATGCTAGCAGCTCAGCTTCAGACCTTATTTAAATTGTCCAATTTTGTCCACTAATGTCCCTTATCGGTTCCAGGATTCCACGTTGCCATCAGGTGTAAAGGAGAAAGTTTAACTGGCTCCGTGTGAGGGCAGCCAGGTGGTTCTCATCAATTGACTGAGCTCTCCGTATAGGGGTCTGTGGACACCTGCCTGCGTGGCCTCTCATTAGGTGCTCTAATCTCAGAGTTTCAAATAGAGTGTTTAGTTTAACACTTGAAAAAAAAAACAAAAAACCTAACCTGTAGAGTTTGAAGAGTCCCTGAAATTTGCAAGAAGACACTCTTTCCTCAGAAGCATTTTTCTGCTTAGTTTTTGACACATCTGTTATTTTCCAAGACGAATAACCTTGAGACTTCTGTCCTGCTTTCCTGATGGCGAAACATGACAGTAGGTCCTTTATAATATATCAGTAAGCCACATAAATATAATATATCACAAAAATACAGCCTTCCCTCCATGGTGACCAAATCTTACTTTGTCAGAGGAGACTTTATGTTCTTTTGCACGAAAGACACTGGGGAGAGCAACAATGGAGAAGCTGACAGCAATGTTTCCCGAACTGTTTTAAAGAAAAAAAAATAGAGAGAGAGATATGCAACATTTTTGAAAAGAAAAAATTATTCTTTGAAAGTTAGTCAATCTCTTGGGGGCATCGTGTGGAAAATTAGATTTTAATGGCTCTGAAATTGAGGTTCCTTGGGTCAATAGGACTGGATACTTGAAGTAAAATGACATATCTATTAGAAGAAAATCAAACATTTTTTTTTTGCCCATCAGAAAGGCACTCAGAGGACAGCAAGCATTATCTTGGAACTCTTCTTGTGTGCAGGAGGCGTCAGAAAAGTACCATTTCTTGCTTGCTGATTGGAAATCCTTGTGATAGCATCACTCATGGCCTTCTTGTCACTCCAAAAGTCAGAAAGGTTCCTGGCCTGTGTTGCATAATTTCATTGAAGGCGGTTTGGCAAGATGTAAGTTTCACACGCATTTAATCCTAACTCTGCACGGAACATACTTTGTTATTTCTCAGCTGGTGTTCCACGACCCGTCTTGGTTTGTGTTTGTCTGGCTGCCCCATCCCAGCCTGATGTGTGTCGCTCTCACACTTGTGGGCTCTGAGGTTGGCAGAGGTGCCACGTGCAGGAGCCAGGTCTGACATTCGTCTCGCGTTCCTGACTCAGAATCGTATTTTCTAACGTTTTACAGAAACGAACGCACAAACCGTCTATGAGCTGCATCCGTTAATGAAGCCATGAATTCCTTGACCCCTTCACCAGTATCTGCTCTGCGTTCACGAAGCGCTGGACGCTGTTTGGGGTGATTGAGATACAAATGTGGACCTTGCATTCTTAGAGCTGATGGTCTAGTAAGAGAAGCGGGAAGGAAAATGCAGATGGATACAGGCTATGAGGCAAGTGTGGTACTTAATGAGGTCATCGGATCAGCTGCTGATGACCAGAAGTCATCCAGGAGAAGGGTTTTCCAGGAAACGTGCACATGCATAGGGCTTTCAGGGAGCCACCTTCTCTGATCTCCAGATGAGCCACTGAGGAGTGGGCATGTGGGGCTGGTCCCTGGTCACTCGGCTGATGGGAGGGTGGTGGGCAGTGTGTCCCAGCAACCCCAGTGTTCTTGTCACAGGTGGAAATGGGTTTCCTAAGAAGGCTCTGTTATTTATTCTTTGTCTGGTGGGACAAGGAAGAAGAGGGTAAGATAAGGGTCTAGGATTCTACAGAGTATAACAGATATGCCAGGGGATTTGAGAGCAAAGAGAGTACAGGATGAGGTGCAGAATAGTTCCATCCAGCAGGACGTCCCTCCTGCTTTGTTTGAGGACTTTGTCAGTGTTCCAGTCCTGGGCAACTTTGTATTGATGGCTTTCAGGGAGGCAATGGAGCCCCTTCCACCACATTTCCTGATGACAGGCGCCTGGGTGGGGAAGGGGAGGGCGGATCAAGCCCGCGGGACAGTCGAGATCCAAAGCGCCCTCCTCTGGGCCCTGCAGCCCGTGGGCAGGAGGGCTCCCCTTCCTGTTCCTTTCTCCTCCCTCCCAGCCTGCAAGAATGCCCCATGCCTGCTGTCTGCAGGAGGGAGGGAGGGAAGAAGGAAGGAGGGAGGAAGGACGGAGGTAACAGTCTTTGCTAGACTGAATTAATAAAAAAGAAAAACAAAAAACAGGCTGTTTGAGTGTCGTTGGTCAAGTCCTGCCTCAGCTCCTAAATGGTGATGCACGTGGGGACAATCTGGAGACCCAGTTTACGGGCACCCAGGGGGCGAAGATGCCAAACTGTCTCCCCAGCAAAGCGGCAGCTCTTGGCCACCACTGCCCTGCTCAGGGCTGGCCACACTTAAGGGACTTTGACAAACCAGAGCATTGTCGAAAGAAAAACCAAGCCAGACTTAGGATGGGCTGCCTTGGGATAAGGATGTGGTGTGAGGGCAAATCACTGGCGGTGACACGTTTGTCGTAGGTGAATCAGGGCGCCACAAGGTCTCCTCACACCTGCGCACGTCCTTCTCCCTCCCATCGCCTCCCTGCCACTCCCTCTCCCCACTTGTATGCACACACACACCACACACACCACACACACACTCACACACACACTCACACACAAATACACGCTCACACACACACTCACTCACACATACACTCGCACACACACTCACTCACACAACACACACTCACACATATACTCACACTCACTCACACAACACACACACAACACACACTCACACAACACACACAACACACAACACACACTCACACAACAAACACAACACACACTCACACAACACACACACAACACACACTCACACAACACACACACACAACAAACACAACACACACTCACGCACAGCACACACTCACACACACTCACACAACACACACTCACAAAACACACACACTCACACACACATTTACACAGCACACACTCACACAACACACTCACACACACTTACACAACACACACTCACACAACACACACTCTCACACACACATTTACACAACACACACTCACACACACTCACACACACACTTACACAACACACATTCACACTCACACACACACACACACACACACACGGCATTCCTGTAACTTGGTGGGGCTTATTTGGAGCATTTGTGGTGGAAAAAGTGGAGTGTGTGACAGAAGCGCCACTTCTTCCTCTGGATGGCTTCTCAGTGTCTATAGGGTCAGCAGTGGCATTGGCAGCTCAAGCCCTCGGTGTGGCCGGCACAGGTGGCCAGGGGTCCTCCGCCCTCCTGGGCGTGTCCACTCCCGTGGATGAGACCCGCCCTCTGCTCAAACTCAGGGCCTCCCTCCTGCCTCTGCACTTCGCCCCTGCCCTTCTCCGTCGGGCTGTCCTTCCTCGCTCTACTGTTCCGTACGTTGCCCCCAGTTAACCCAACAGGGAAGCCACGCGCTCGGGCACCACCAGCCCCATCCAAACTCAGCTGACCTCCTTCCCCCTTGACAGCAGTAGCCACCCTGCCTGCACTTTGGAATCATGGGGGGGCAGGCGGGATAATACTGGGGTCCCACTCCCGCCAATTGCACTGGGGGTCCTGAGCGACGTGAGGGGAGACAGGGGCTGCCCACGAGGCCCAGGTGAGGAGCGTGTGGGTGGTTCTCAGGGCAGTGCAAGGCCGGGAGTAAGGTGGACTAATTTATGTTTGGATAAATAGAAATAAAAAAGCACGTACACTGTGACGAAGCTGACAAGGACGGGCGGTGGGGGGGAGTAGCTGGACCGGAGGTCTGTCCACACCAGGCTGGAGGGACAGCATCTCCAATGGAGAAAACAGCCAGGGGCGGGTCTGCTTTGTCAAACTCCTGCCTGTTCATCTGTGGGCTGGGCTTCTGGGCCTCAGGCTGCCCTGGAGTAGGAGCTTGATAAACACCGAGATAAATGGACGCAGCTTGAAAATTCTGCCAGTGATTCCAATGTTATTACACGTTATGCGCCTGTTTGGTTTTTATCTTAATGAGTTTTCCCCACAAAATAAAATCATAGAATCTAAGAGCTGGGAGCATCCAGGGTTTTACCATTTCTTTAACCCCTGTGACTGTTTGTTAAACATAAACATCCTGTCTCCCCAGATTCCAAAGATGAGTCCACCCCCCAACCCCGCGCTGCCCCCGTAAATCCATCTGAAGGCCTCAGTTAAGAAATTCATCAGAGGGAGGACGATTTGTCCCAGATCCCACAGCTTCTTGCAGGTGGGTTTGGGATTCGAGCTGCTCTGTCCTGCCTGGGAAGCTGTCCCCCTGCAACACATACCTTCTGCCTGCCTCTCCCTCTAAGACAGAACCTGCTTTTAAATCCAAAAATTGCCTTTCCCAGGACTCTTGGACTGTGCTAAGCAACAGAGCCTGGGCATTCATTTAACAAACAAATGCTATTTTCTAGTCCCAAGAGGTTAACCTGGTGCCTTGACTTAGATTCTAGAAGAGACACTGATTGTGAGGGAATTATGTTTAATAAAAAGCTGCCGCCCCTTCCCAGGGAGGCCGTGTAAACATTTGGGAGAAGGTGGCAGTTAGAGAAGAGTCCTCTCAGACCTCCCTTCTCCTCTTCCTTTTACTAATTAAAACACAGACAATGCCAACTAAAACACCACAAGAGCTATTACTGGTTTTTTTGGTTTATCTACAGACCCGGGATAATGCAGGGAAATGAGCTGGAAACTCCTTGCCTCCCTGCTTGGCCATGGGTTTGCTGGAATGCGGGCTCCTGGTTCGCTGAGAAAGTGGTACCCAGAGCGGCTGGTGCCGCACTGCAGGTGCGGCCAGCTGCCCAGAGAGGCTTTTCATCACAGGCCAAGTTGTTCTCAGGCCAGCAGGTGCAGAAGTCCACTGCCCGAGCTGGCAGGTCTACAGGCCCTGACAGTCACACCTTCTGAACCCCTGGGATGTTAAGGGCAGACCCATCCCCACTGCCTCCACCTGCAGCGCAGGCCCAGGAGGGGAGCTGGACCCGGTGTCACGTGGGCCACTCAACGCCGCCCCTCCCTCGCCTGCCTCTCTTCCTTAGAGGCTGTGTAGAAATTCACCAGAATGTGTGCCACTGTCCAAATGGCAGAGCACTGCCCAGCTCCCCAAATTTCTGAGTTCCCTCAGGGAATCTCTTTTTTGGTCCTCTTCTTTTTGCATGAGGGGAAGTGTTCGTGATTCTGCACTTGTTCAAAAGTCCTGGAAGAAGCAGAGTGAGGTATGGGCTAAAGACACAAGCTCAGCAGTGAAGTGAGGCCGGGGGTCAGAGTGGGCACCCCAGGCCTTCTTGCCTCCTCTTGAGAAGTGGGAATGTTGACCCCTCCCTTGTAGCGCCATTGTAGGATGGACACTGTCACCCTACGGAAGTACTTGGCATCATACCTTGTGCAGAGGCCTGCTCAGAAATGTCGGGCAGCGTATGACTACCGCACCCAGAACTCATCCCTGGAGGAGCAGGGATGATGGGGTGTCTGTGTGACAGGTGCGTCCCCCCTGAGTCTAGAAATGCACTTTGGAAGCATCCAGGGTGCTTTTTAAAACTCCTAACTCCCGGGCCATGCCTGGACCACACTCCATCAATTAAATCAGAATTTCCGATGTGCTGCCCCAATTCAGAAGGACTGATTTAACCAAAGCACTCCCTCACCTCTGCCCCATGAAGCCAGTAATTCCTGGAGGACGTTGAGGGACCAGTAATGGGCTGAATGTTTGTGTCCTCCCCAAATCCGTATGCTGAAGCCCTAACCCCTAGCATAATGGTCTTTGGAGGTGGGGCCCTTAGGAGGTGACTAGGTTTAGACCAGGTCATGAGAATGAGGCTCCCGTGATGGTAGCCTCTTCCTTACAAGAGGAAGAGGCTACAGCTGGCTCTCTCTTCACCTGATGGGCACACAGCATCTATAAACCAGGAAGAAAGCTCTCACCAGGAACCAAATCTGCCTGCCGGCACCTTGATCTGGACATACAACCTCCAGAACTGTGAGAAATACGTGTCTGTGGTTCAAGCCACCCAATCTGTGTTTCTGAGCCCAACCTAAGGCAAGCACACAATGAAACGCTTTGTGTAAGAATCTTTCTGAAAAAAGCTGGTTGTATCCTGGAATGTTCTGCCACGCCCATAGCGTCATCACCCCTCACCCCCCGCGAATGGACTGCAGCCGCATAAGTGGTCCTCTCAGAGCCTGGCAGTATGTCCAGAGCACAGGTGCAGACCAGAGAGAACATCTCCATTACTGCTACAATCAGAGGGCAGAAGCCGGCGGGGCAGGGACAGTGACCCACCTGCACGATCTCCATGGTTTCTGCTTCAGAACAGAAGGACCAACGCTATTGGTGTAAATCCTACTTTGCGGAAATGAGATTAAAGACAAACTCTTTCCGTGGGGGCAGAGGCAATAAACACTCATGACACAGTCAGTCTGCCACATGCAAGGTGCCGCATTGGGTCTAAGGATTCAGGGAGAGGAAAGGCACAGGTGATCCTGGACGTCATAAACACCTGCTGCCAAATGTCTTCTCTGAGCCAGACAGACTCATTGCAGACCCGTGCGGATGGTATGTGTGTTTGGGCGTGTGAAGGGCCGGAGGCTGATGGAGCAGCAGGTCCAGATATAGAAGATGTGGTTCTCACCCAGCTCGTCTCTAAATCCCTGTGGCTTGGATCGAGTCCCCACCTCCACGTGGAAGCTCGGTCACGGGCACCCAGGCTCAGAGGGACGTTGTTCCAAGTACCAGCCAGGCTCACTAAGGGGATTGTAAAAGGCAGCAGAGCTTTTGATGAGTTAATGTAAATATTGATTGCAAATGTACGAGAATTCCCCGATCAGATGTAGAAGGATTTCTTTACAGTAAAAAGATATCCCATTTTAATTAAAGAAACATAGTTAAGGTCCAGGATCACAAACAGATTTCATCATGCATCCCGTTACCTGGCAGGGACTGCCTGGGTTGTAGTGCCGAGAAAGATCGTGAGGCTAATCCTTGATCCCAGAGCAAGTGGAGGAATCAGTTGGTGATGTTTGTCATGGGAAGATGTTGGTCCAGATGACAGTGACTTGCCACACCCAATACAGGGGACTCGGCTGGATTTTTGTTAAAAAAAAAAAAATCTTGGACTTTCCTGGTGGTGCAGTGGTTGAGAATCCGCCTGCCAATGCAGGGAACATGGTTTCAAGCCCTTGTCTGGGAAGATCCCACATGCCGGGGAGCAACTAAACCCGTGCGCCACAACTACTGAGCCTGCGCTCTGGAGCCCGCGTGCCACAACTACTGAAGCCCGTGTGCCTAGAGCCCGTGCTCCACAACAAGAGAGGCCATCACAATGAGAAGCCTGCGCACCGCAACGAAGAGTAGCCCCCGCTGGCCACAGCTAGAGAAAGCCCGAGTGCAGCAACAAAGATCCGACGCAGCCTAAATAAATAAATAAATTTATTTTTAAAAAAACCCCCTCTGTATTTTTGCTTAGCCAGAAACATACTCTGTCCACCTGGCAAGAGGTCACTATCATTTCTAAGAAGGCTGTTATCTTCCAGAATACTTAATCTGCAAACCTAAGGATATGAGATATGGTCAGCATGGTCCACTGGGGAGTTTCCTCTTCCCCGGAGGCATCACGAGGGAGTCCGAGAGTTGAGATGAGTAGCAGATGTAGCCAAGGAGGCAACTCAGAATTGTCTCCAAGTTTGGCCAGGAGTAGCACTGCCATGAAGACACAGGACAATCCGTGTGAGAGCTGCGAGCGTTCAAATGATTTATTGGCTTAAGACATAACAAAAGAAAAACTCCTATGTCCATTCAAATCTGTTTACTCACATTTCATTGGGTAGCAAGAAGCACTTGAGCACTAAAGATCAAGCTGGCTTTTTTTTTTAACATTCTTTATTGGCGTATAATAGCTTTACAATATTGTGTTAGTTTCTGCTTTATGACCAGAGTAAATCGAGGTCCTCTGATCCTTCCTAATTTTACAGCAAGGTGATTACCAGGTATCAGTGGTTTAAACATTTATAGAAACGTAGAGAAGCTGCTAATGGCTGAATCAGCTTCGGATGGCAGGTGATGACAACACACTTAATGAACACGGATTCCGCCTAACGCACACAATGAGAGAAAAGGGTGTGACAGGGACTTACAACTGAATACAAGGATGAGATTCCGATGAGCCGCCACATCCTTGGTTTGGCTTCTATTGGAAGACACGGGTATGCCAGGTCTTGTCTCCCTGTTTGTAAATTGTGCCCAGCGATGGATGCCGTTCACACTGACGCCCATCGAGAAAGCGTAGGGCCAAGGAGATGGACGCCTTCTGCAGTCTGACCATAGAAATAACCACTCCTGTTACTGGACTCCCCAGTGGTGCTGGTGTTCATCAGCATTAATTGCTATTCCTTACATGACATTGCATGTTGGATGGTTTTCATCCCATTTTGCAGGTGACGAAAGTCATTCTGAAGGGGTGACTGTCCCCAAGTCCAGGATTACATAGTGTTTGACCTTGAGTATCAAAGGCAGGGTGAGCCCAGTGCACTCTGACTCCAGAGCCACGTCCTCTCATGGTTCCCCCTGGGGCTCTGTGCCACCTAGCTCCCAGGACGCGTCCACCGAGCTTTCCTGGCATCATGAAGGCTGAGCCTCTCTTCTTCCAGAGAAGCTCCTCAGATCCAAGATCCTTTGGCAGCTGGGCACCCTGGTGTCCAGAGAACAGCATCCTGTGTGGCTCCAGGCTTGTTAGCTCATCCTGTCCTACAACACTCAGCACAGATGTCCTTTCTTCCTGGGAGGTTTAAGCAGAGGCTGATGTGCAGGAGATGGGAGGGGGGTGGTCTGGGGCTCTGCTGGTCCTGCCTGCACTCTGCCTGTCCACAGCCACCGAAGGCCATGCTGAGCTAGAGGCCAAACCCAGTGCAGGACGGTGACTCCCAATCTACCTGTGCTGTTAGGTAACTTAAGTCGTATTCAGATCAAGTCACGTTCTCTAACTAAACGAACTCCTTTGAAAAATAAATGATATTTCAAGCTTAAATGGAATTAGGCAAAATGAACTCTAAAAGCCAATACAAAATGAAAAGAGAAGAGGTACTGTGTTCTCAGTTCTTCTGACTTCCTGCTGAAGGCACCAGGCATCAGGCCAACTCTCTCTGTTCATATGGGGTGTAAAGGTCGTGAAGCTAAACCAGCAGTAGACTTACCAATCTTCTTGGTGTCATCAAGAAGGTTGAGGGAAAAGGAGAGAATTCCTTCCGGATATGCACTGTGCTCTCGGATATTACGGATGCTCCCCCACCTACTGTTTCCAAAACATCGTCCCGCTGTTGTGGGAGTCAAAATGCTAACCCTAACCCTAACCCTAATCCATAAAACCGCTGGTTTAGGGGGAAGATCAGAGGATAAAGGAGAAAGTTGGGATCTTCTAACATTCCCTGCACAATCTGGGGAACAGGAGTCACATTCTGTCCATTAAGCCAAAACTCCGGAGGGTTATTTGTCCCATGCTACTCAGCACAAAGTCATCTGGAAGAATTCTTCTCACTACAATAAGAATGGGTTTCTCCATGTGATGGAAGATGTACTTTTGTAGGTCATAGGTCCTTTACAAGTCACCTGCTTCAGCATCCATAGAATGCTTGAATTCCTCTCCTGTGTTCTCGGCAGCAGGGGAAGGTCTGGGGGTATGGAACGCAAGAAAAACTCCTCATCCTGGGCAAATCCATCCCACGATGAGGCTCTAACAACCTACCTGAAAGCAGAGGGCCCGGGAACCAGCTGATAACCTCACGGTGGCTTTAGGGCACCTTCTAGAAGCCAGGCTGGTTCGCACTCCCTGCCCCTGCCAACGCAGGCCCTTTACCTAATTCAACATCCAATTGTGCCTACACCCAAGAAAAACAAACGGAGATACTTTGCTACTTGTCAGCCTCATTAATTTTGTTGTGATCGCTCATGAAAATGGTTTGTTTGTACTGAGCTGTGCTCACCATCTTACCTTAACTAAACCATGGGGCAGAATCAGGGGATCATTTGCTTATGGGCTAGTTTAAGACATTACTATAATCTATTTTACTCTGGCTGATCTTGGATGTAGGGTTTTCCCTTTGATCATTATCCCTGCCTCTCCTTGGGGAGTCCTAAATTTACTTGTTGCTCTGGACTTCTTCCAGGGGAGTTGAGGGTATAATGATGCTATTACTACCCAAGTCAAAACTATATTCACTGCAGAAAGGTTGCCTGTGAACTTTCAGGATAGGGATGAAGAAAAAGCAAAATGTTTTAAATAAATGGAGTAATTTGACCTCATCTCTTTTTTATAAGAGCTGACAATTGGCATAAACAGGGACAGCTGGCCTTTATGGAATGCTTATTTGGGGACGGCGCTGCACCAAGTATTTTAAAGAAATTATTTCATCTAATCCTTATAAAGTGGGCACCATTATTGTCCTCATTTTATAGATAAGGAAATAGACCTTGGAAGGATGTAAGGTGTCACCCAAAGACCCACAGTTATTTCCTGAGGGAGCTGGACCCACAAGGCCTCCCTGTAAACATAGGCCTATGTCCCTGTGAGGAGTCAGCTGGGAAAGGAAATCGTTAAACAGATGATAACCTCATACTTGAACAGTCCAGAAACCTGAGCGTTTGTGGGATCAAGAAAGAGGTCCTTACAAAGTAAGACACACCTGATCATTCATTCACTCACGCATAGGCATCCCTGGAGTGCTTATTCTGGAGTGTTTATTCTGCCCCAGGCTCTTTGTTAAGTGCTGGGAATTGAAGGAGTCACACAAATGTGCCTGCCCTTGGGAGCTCACAGCTCAGAAGGGAGAGGGGCCTGAGAGAGGGCCAGAGTTATCCCAGATCTGAGCTGAGTCCCAAAAATGCATGTGTGTGCATGTGCATGTGTGTGCGTGTGTGTACGTATGCATGTGTCTGCGTGTGTGTGCATGTGTGTGCATGTGTGTGTGCATGAGTGCACATGTGTGGGTTCCTACCCGGGCAAGCTCATCATCCTTCCCTTGACACAGGTCTGATGTCATTGGCCCTGAGGGTCTATCTCTTCCTACTGCCTGGAATTCTCCTGGACTTCAGGGAGGAGAGAGATCAAAGCTTTTACACACTGAATTATGGCAACCATGCACATTTTATTAATTTATGGAAATATCAGATTTCTTTAACTATTACACTGAACTTCTGTCCTCCAATAAATGGCTTCATTTCCTTCCAAGAATAAAGCACTCCAGTGTTTTCGGCTGACCAATTCAGCTCAGGGCTCTCTAACGTTTTCTGTCTACTTGGAGGACACATACTTCACCAGGATGACTCTGGGCTAATGACACCAAAGGCCCATTTCTAATGACAGTCATGGTCTTGGCAAAATGCATTCCATATATTAAGGCTGATGCCTCTCCCCAACCTGGGTTCATCCTCTGGGGGAATAAATGACCTTTTCTCTTGAGCGTTCCTATGCTTGTGACTTGAGAAGAAATATCTCCCTGTGTAATGCCAGGGTTGAGAACTGCCCCTAAAGGTGGAGAAAATGGCCTTGTTCCTAACACAGTAGTCATATCAAAATAAGAAGGTCTGTCTGCAGAGGTAGCAAAAGGCTGTTAGAAATATCAGCAAACCCACCTGGAGGGAAGCAGATCTGTATTTACCATGAACCTGAGAGTGTTTCAAGGCCACCTGATGGCCCTTAAATCTACATCTCTATCTATCATGTGGGATTCTCTCTTAAAGAGGACCCCTACCCAATCTGAATAAACATGAAGTCCCCTGAAACATCGATCTGGCCCAGGCTAGATGAACATCAGGTGGGTATGGACATTCCACTGTGTTGGGATCTTGGGGAGAGAAGGTTGAACCAGTGAAAGTGTTGAAGGGTAGCAGAATATGCCAGCCCCAGATATGCAGCTTTGGAAGAAGGATTATTTTGAACCAATGGAGAATAAGCAAATACAAGAAGAGCTCTCTGTCCTCTCTCAATTTGCCTAAAAGCAAGACTTACATTTGTGAAGGTGTCCTACCTCCTCGCTCTGCCAGGAAGGACAGATGTTAATCACTGGAGTCAATTCTTGACCCTGATCAGCACCAGAGACAGCACCAGAGGGACCTACACAACAAACTTTATTCACTGGCCCTTGACTTTCATTGATTCCCCCATATATTTGCTTTTCCACAGTTTGCTGCCTTAGAAACTAAGAGTCCTTTTCCTTTGTTTTGTCACTTCTCTATAAATTTTCTGTTTTATTGCTAAGGTTTGATAGAAACCCAAGTTCTAACCACCTTTTGGGTCATATATCTTTGGGTGCTTCTGTGCATATGGATGATGCATGTGTTAGTAAACTTGTTTGTTTTTCTTTTGTTACTGTGTCTTTTGTTTGTCTAATTTACAGCTGGAGAGCCTAGAAGGGTAGAGAGGAAAAGTTTTCTCTTCCCTTACAGTTTCCAGTCCTTGCTTTCCTCTTACTAGGAAGAGAGAAGCAAACCCACTCATGACATCATATGCTTTGTGAACACACAACTGCATAACAGATAAAGTCCAAGTTGGTGGCTTTCCACCAGTCTCTGTGACAGAATCACCTGGGAAGATGTTAGAAGTCCTCCTGCACAGACCCCACCCCATACCACGTGAATCAGAATTCCTGGAGGTGGCCATCCCAGTGCGCAATGCACACTGCTGTGGGCATCTTGTCCTTGCCTGATGGTGGAATCTCGTAGAAAATTTTAAAAATGCACATGGCTGGACCACTTCTCTGCCCACATCAATCCAAATCCTTGGACTTGGATCCAGGTGCATTCATACCTAGCCTTCCTAAGGGCCTGGATTCTGATGAGTAACCAAACTGTGAGTTACTGGGCTAGCAAATAAAATGTGGGGTGGGGTGGGGGGGTGTATAAAATGGTGGTCAAAGATGAAGGTATGGGGAATAAATCAAGGAGGCCTTCCTGAGTGTTGAGGTCAGGTCAGTCTTAAAAGGAATAATGGGCTGGGTTGATGTAGGTGAAGGGAAGCTCTTTTTAAATATAACAAACAGGATAAAGGTTAATTGGATGAAATTCGGGGTTTTGCAGAAGAACACACCATTCTTCAGTAAGTGCTCTGACAGCTTTCCAGACAATACAGGAGTACCATGAACACCGTCTCGAAACAGTAAAAAAATGGAATGTAAATAATGATGCGGGAGAAGGGGTAGTCAGGGAATATTGGGAGAAGCTCTCTGTCAAGCCACATTTTTAAACAACCGGATGTAGATGTACATGTATACTTTTTCATCTTAATAATGTGTAGCTAGTCTAGATCTTTTATCCCCATCCTTAAATGGGAAGCCCCAGAAAGAATATCCAGGGGTTGTAGGGCTCTCAGCTGTACAGGCAGGAACACATCCAGAGTGAAAATCATGAATTTTACATTTACTGTCTGAATGCAACTAATAGTAGATGTCACCTTGGCCAGCTTTTATTACCTTGATATTTAGAATTTCAGGAAACCATAGGTTAGTGAGCAGCAGACCCCGTCTCCAAACTGATTCAAGACAGGAGGTAAAGCTGGAGAAATGGTATTGATCTTGGGAAGTTGAAGAGTTAATTTCTTTTGGTGCCATCTTGTCTCTACTGTTACTATCATCATCATCATTTTTTATAAGATGACTTAAAATAAAAACCAAGAAAGGTAGTCAAAAATATTTTTTGATCAAGCATGTTTGAAGGAGAGGCTCAGAGTTTTGCCATTGTGGGTGTGGATGTCAGTGGGGAGGCTGGCGTTGATATAGTTTAAGAAGGCATCAGCTGAAATGAAGAAAAGACACCCTGTAGAAAATCTTGATTGAGATCACATCCACTGGTGGATTTTTTCCCCACCTTCACCCTCCCTCCTCCCAGAGAAAGTATAGAAACAGTGATGCCTTTATGAGTAATAAATAAATCAGTGGTGCTGATAAAAATAATGGACGAAAGATCATTTACCATCTTGTGATGAGTCCCATCTCGGGTTTGATAAAAAGCTGGTGGAAACTGCCATTGTTGTAGGAAATTAAGAATGAGCTCATTAGCTGAGCGATTTAAGCCATTCGTATGAAGATGATGACTTCCCAGACTTGGAGGCAAAGGATCTTGTGTTCTTTCCAGCTCATTTTTTCCTGATCCTTGTCTGGTCTTAATAAAGAAGTTCTGAAAGTGACTTATGATGTGAGGATAATGACAGGGAAAGATTTTCTCAGCACTGGGAAATGAATATGACCTACAAGAATAATACTCTGGGTTATGTTTACTTGCAGAAATAAATCTTTTCCTGGGTGCATCTTTCTTCTCTGTCTTGTCAGAAAAGAATTCACTTTCTCATCTCATTTTCTTCAAGTTTGCCACCCACTCTTGGCCAGAAGTAAATGAGAAATAAACGTTCAACCTCTGGCTTCAGCCCTTCCAACCAGGGTTTATCATTTTGGATTGGAAAGGAAGCCTAGATTTGCCTGAAGTGTTAACTGTCTCCAAATGTCCCGTGTCTTTCAGATTTGAGAGGGTGGGTGTTGTGTCTCTGGGATCTGAGGAGGGTGCTTGCTGTGAGTCCAAGAAGAATGGAAATTTTCTCACAGCTCCAGAAATTTATCTGTGAACCTCTTCCAATGCCATCAACACCCTAATGGATTAACCCCAAATGCCCAACCAACACAGACAGACTCACAGGACAACTCCATGCTTCTAACAGTCCAAACCTTTCACTAGTAAATCAAATAGTGGTTGATTTCTAAAAATCATTTTTGAACGTAGTGGTTTCCAGCCTCTTCTACTTCTTTGGACATTTCCAAGTGACCCTCTCCTGGGGCCATTTTGCACTGGTGAACGTGAGTGCCCCAGGTTTCCACTACTGGAATTCTACCTTCTCATGCAATAGTAAAAACATGTAACGATTGAGTCCTTATGTGCAGGCACTGTGCTGGCAACTTTGAATCTTTTTCTCATTTAAGCATTGCATCCTCCCATTTTACTTTTGAGAAAATTAAAGCAAAGAACAGTGAAGAAACTTGACCAAAGCCACGCAGTTACTAAAGAAGAGTTAAAACAATGGACCCAGTTGTGAAGACCCCCAAAGCTCCTGCTTCACTTCTGCACAAAGTTCCTTCCTCTGGTCCAGGGGGGAAATGAGCGTTCTCTTCAGTGATCCCCAAATATTCAAGTCCTTCTAGAAAATTACATTCATTCAAGCCCAGGAGGCATGCCTTTTTTCAGCACAATGATTTAGGCACAAGTTGGGTTGGGCTAGCTACGTGGCTCCCCTTCACGCTGGATGGTCACCTTCCAAGCACTCTCCATCAATACAGAACATAGAATGTACTGCTCTGGAAGCAGGTTCCCAAGAGCCCCAGCCGGGGCTCATGGACCTGCATCCTTGATGAGTGTACCTGTGGGTCCCCCACAAGGATAAAACAAAAGTCATGGCTTTCTGGCCTGGAGTTCTTTCAACAAACTCCAGGGAACAAATTGAGAAGACTTGAGTGCTCTGATTGTCTAGCTTTATTCATGTGGAGTCTAGAGGAAGGAGCTTGCTTCCTATTTGGCCAATTTCCAGAACTTTCTGCCTGCAATATATATAGCACTCTCTAAAAATTACTCACCTGGGGCTTTTGATGTTTTCAGAGAGACTGTCAGTGTTAAGTGCTCATTCTTCTAACTTCTCACAGAGTGTCCATGGATAATGTTAGACCTTTAGAAAACATTTTACTTGGATCCCATAACACATTTATAATTTGTGTAAAATGTTCTGACATAACACTACCTCCTCAACTTTCATTGAAGGGGAATAAAAGTGATGTCCATTTGAAAAATATTTTTATTTCTTCCCCACACAAAGAGTCAGACATTACTTGTTATGTTAACGCATATCTCTTACATCAGAATTTATGTGGATTCTTTCTGGAAAGTGGCTCCAAGTTTCTCTCCAGCAGCATTTTATGCATTCCTTGATCAGACAAATTCTACGTTACATAAAAATCTTCCTTTTCAGCTTAACTACCAAAATATTTATCTCTAAAATTAGTGCTCAATTTCAGAAGCAATAACATTCTAGATGTTAGGTATAGGTAAATCTTTCCCTGCTTTCTAAGTTATTAAACAATGTCTGAAAACTTTTTTTTTGTATTTAAAATGCATGCTTATGATAGGGTATTTGCAGGGTGCAGAAGAAATAGAATGAATGAAAAAAATAACACTGCTAGCATCCTAACCCAAATCCCCCCAATGATAACAAAAATAATAAAGACATAATCAAACACTTGGAGTTCTCTTGCTTTAGGTTTATTATTATTTTAAAATTATAAACTATAGTAGTCATCAGCTCGAACTTCCATAACAAAATAACGAGATACCATAGAGTGGATGGCAAAAACAGACATTTATTCCTCATAGTTCTGGAGGCTGGACATCAACAATCAGGGTGCTGACGTGGTTGGGTTCTGGTGAGGTTTCTCTTCCTGGTTTGCAGATGGCTGCCTTTCAGCTATGTCTCACTGTCTCTGGTATCTTTTCTTATAAGGTCACTATTCCCATCATGGGGACACCACATTCACGATCTCATCTAAACCTAGTCATCTCTGTGAAATAAAGTTCATATTTTATGGCAAAACAAGAAAAATTTAAACATAAAAAATATTTCTCTGCCCTTTGGCCTCCTCTATCCCCTCTACTGTGCATTGTCTATCTGCATTAGGCATTGACCAACCTCCCCCATTGGCAGAAATACCTGTTCATCATAAAGAGAAACGGTATCCTAGCACCAACAAGACAATGTCTTAAAAGATAACATTCCTTCCTGGTATTGTAAGGAGCCACAATGAGTCTTAGACCTGGATTGTGTAAACTGTCAATAATACATGATTTAATGTCAGCCTTCTGTCTCAAAAAAACTTACGTTACTGTACCTTGACTTCTAATGGGTGGAACAGTTCTCAGAGCTTTCTGAGATGCTCTTCTTGGGTTATAATCCTCAAATTTTGCTAAAATAAATTTTCCATATCTTTCTTAGATTGACTGATTAGTGTTTTGTCAACACCTTCCAAAGGCCCCATCTCCAAATACCACCATATTGGGGGTTAGGACTCCAACATATTAATTTTGGAGGGACACAAATATTCAGTCCATAACAGCCATGTTGAACAAAACCAGGTAGATACCTGTTCATTAGATGCATTTGTGGCACATAATTACCCGGAAACCACCTTTGTCAAGCAGGAAGTTTTGGGAGAAAAATGAAAGAAGAGCAGGGGTGGCAATCTTGGCACTTCACGGGACACACATAACCCCTCAGCTTCAGCGCCAATAATTGATTTGTCCACCTGGATCACATCCCTTCCTCCTTCATTTCCCGAAAAGGAGCCCCTTCTTCATTCTGCTCAGGGCAGTGTCGAAAGTGCAAGAGGCCGAGTGGATGGACCAGGGTGGTCGGAGAGGGGATGGAGAGGGAGGGACAGGAGGAGCAGGTGGGACTCAGTCAGGATGTGCGACGGCTGGAGGAGCGGAAGGAGCCATTCTGTCCAGCGTGGCCTTGAGCTCCTGGCTTCTGTCTGCCTTTGAGTGTCTGGAATACAGTTGAGTTTTAGAGACATAGAGCCCAGTTAGGAAGCCAAAGTCACTCCTGCCTCTCCATGGGACCCAGTGACTTGTTTCCTGTGTCACTGTTTCCACTTCCTCATCTGGACCCAGTGCAGTTACACCAACACCAGGGAGACACCTGCAAATCTTGGCATAACGGGACTTGTTACCTCCCATGCAATACCCACCTCCCCCATCCCTCATCAGCCCCCTCTCTCCCACCTCATCATCGTGCAAGTGCCTGACACAGAGTAGATGCCTGATGAGAATGTATGGAACAAGTCAGCGATGGAAACTCCCTCTCCAATCACCAGCTCTACAAGTCCAGTTCCCCCACCCACACCCTCTTCTCTCTTTGTTCCTGCTCTTAATTCACTGAAAGAAGTGGCTATTTACCAGGTTAAAGTGAAGCCCTCTGCACATTCTCTGGCTTTTATTTTCTCTCTCCTTCTACTTTCTCAAGGACTTTAATCCTTAATTAGTCCCACTCTTATATGTTTTCGAGCAAGCCACTTCTCATCATTTAAACACGAGGTGAGAAGGTTTAATCTTAAATAAAATCCCTTGGATGCACATTTTTTTCCTCCAGCTGCTACCATAAGTACCTACCCTCCACTATCACTCTTTTCCACTAGCTGCTACTCTGGAGCATCCACTCTCTTCTCCTCGCTTCTGTGACAGTGATCCTTGGATGGCTAATTCCATCTACTCAGATGGCATTAATTTCCTTTGTATTATTGAGGACACACAGATCTGTATTTCTACCCAGACAGCTACTGAGTTACAGATGTGTATGTGTCCATAAATCAGGCAGGCTAAGGTAGGCTGCGGTGAAAAACAGACAAAAAAAACCCCCATCACAGTCAGTTAACCCCATAAAGACTTCTATATACAAAACTGTGCATTCCCCATATTATTTTTCATCTTACAGGCGTGCCATCAATAACAGTGGCCTTCAAATTCTCCACAGCAGTGTTTGACAGGGCTGGATGATCAAGCAAGATATTTTAAAAGTTAAGCCAGAAAATGGTTGTTATGTGCCGAATTGGATTCCCCCCAAGTGGTAAATTTTTATATGTTGAAGTCCTAACCCCACACTATCTCAGAATGTGACTGTATTTGGAAATAGGTCTTTTAAAGAGGGATTAACTTTATGAGTCTGTTTCTGTTTTGTAAATGAGTTCATTTGTATCTTTTTTTTTTTTAGATTCTGCATATAAACGATATCATATGATATTTGTCTTTCTCTGTCTGACTTACTTCACTTAGAGAATGAACTTACGGTTACTGGGGGAAGGGTGCGGGAGAGGGATAGATTGGGAGTTTGGGATTGACATGTACACACTGCTATATTTAAAATAGATAACTAATAAGGATCTACTGTAAAAAAGTAAAAAGAGGCATTAAGTTAAAATGAGGTCTTATGGGTAGACCCTAATTTTTAAAAAAAGGTACTGTCCTCATAAGAAGAGGAGATCAGAACAAAGACACACAAAGAAGGATGACCATGTGACATGTCATGTGATGACATGACCATGACATGTGACCATGACATGTGACCATGTGACACAGGGAGAAGATGGCCATTGGCAAGCCAAGGAGAGAGGCCTCAGGAGAAACCAACCGTGCCACACCTTGATCTTCGACTTCCAGCCTCCAGGGCTGGGAGACAATGACTTCTGTTATTTAAGCCACCTGGTCTATGGTGCTTTGTTATGGCAGCTCAAGCAGAAGAATACAGAGGCTGCTGCCAGTTCAACCCATATCTTCTGGCCAGAACTTAGCCACGTGGATGCAACCCCACCAATACGAGAGTGGCGGGGGGGGGCGCAGGAAGAGCAATCAGCTTGATGAAACAACAACAACGTCTCCACCCCCAAAGCTACCCAATTAAGAACATTGCTACTGGGCAGCAGCACAGATTTTTGGGACCATGAGTCTGAGAGTGAGTTGTCTTTCTCTGGAGCCTGTCCCTCCTCCTCTGTCCCTCTCATGGTGCTCATCACACCCATCTCTCTACTGTCTGGGGCTGACCTTTGCTTTTTCCCAGTCCAACCTGTCCATATTGTAACCTATCACCCCTCACTCTCAGTCCATCTATGATCTATATTCTCACTGGCACTCATCAGCACAAGGATTCCTGCAAAGTCCATCCCATCCCCCTTGTTAGAGGAGGGCATGGCCCCACCTTTTGCCCACTCCTCATATTTTCATGGAGAAACTTCTTTAGACTGACACGCTGGAGTCTCCCTGCCATCTCCACATTCACCAGGGGGGAAGGGACTTCCCTGAGTAGTGAGTTTGGGGGAAGATACTGAGAGTGACCAGATTATTCCTTTTCTTCCCTCCTCTTCTGGAAATCTGTCTGTCTGGATTAGTCAGCTTGGGCTCCACAGCAGAGCACCACAGACTGAGGGGTGGGAAGGTGGGGAGCAAAATAACAGACATGTATCCTCTCACAGTTCTGGAGGCTGGAAGTCCAAGATCAAGGTGTTGCAGGGCCAGTTCCTGGTGAAGCTCCCTTCTTGGTTTCTGTGTGTCCCCCTCTGCCTGTGTCTCATGTGGTCTTCCCTCTGTGGGTGCAGTAAGAGAAAGGCCTCAGTATCTCTTCCTCTTCTTATAAGGACACCAGTTCTATTGGATAAGGGTCCCACCCTTATGATGTCACTTAACTTTAATTACCTCCTAAATATAGTCACATTGGGGGGGTTAAGGCTTTTGACATGAATTTGGGGGCCCACAATTCAGCCCTTAACACTGTTCTTAAGTCTTCCACCTGCCAGGTGGTGAAAGGCTTGCTCTGTGCAGGGAGGTCTGTTGTTAGTTACCCTGGGACTGAGTAATCACAGGTATTCCTGATGAAATGTATGCATCTGTCAGCTTTCATTAGTTATGCCATGGTAACAAACAGCCCCCAAATCTCAGTGGCTTATGTATACAAAACATTCTTCCCACTCACCTTACACGGCTTTTTATGGGTTGGCTTCAGCTCATCTCCATGTTTTCTCCATTCATGTCGAGGCAGCTTCCCTGATCCAGACTCCACTACTCAGGCTTAGAACAGAGTAAAAGGAGGAATGGCAGAACCCCTCTTAAACAGCTCTTAAAGTTTTCTCCCAGATCTGATTTATGGGTACGCCACTTCCTGTCACATTTCATTGGCCAAAACAAGTCACATGACCAAGCCCAGAAGTAATAGGGATATACTTGTCTCATCTCACAGGAAAGGGCATCAGAGGGGTGCCCTCCTAAGCAACAGCTCCATTAGGGAGGAGTAGCAAGTACTTTGAATAAATAATTCAAACTACCAAAACACCACACCTATATTCCTGGGAACTAAAGTTCTATAGATTTGTGGGGTCAAAGAGAACATGCTAATAGGAACATTAGGGTACAGGGAAAACTATCCAAAACCTATTCCGTTTTATAACCGGAACATCAATAAAAAACAAGTCCTTAAGAATCACTTACACAGTTGGTATGATGTGTGAACTCCTATTAAGTAAAAAAGTACTGAAGCAAATACAGTCTTTAACAAAAGGGATCAAGGTATTCTGATAGATGGAGGTGAGATGGGTTGAGGCTGCTGAGGATGTGGCTCCGAAGGTGCAGGTGCAGTAGCAGGTCCTGGCTCTGAGATGGCTGTTCATTGTCCCATGCTGCTTTGGGACACATTAGGGAGCACCTTGCAATGAAAGCTTCCAAATAGGCAAGGCCCATGACCAAGCTGGACCAAGGGAAAGACAAGTATAAATACACATCATGTACCATAGAGCATTCTCCCATCAGTACTGTTTTTAGCAGGTAAGTGTGCATTTAGCTATTGTTATTGCTCAATGGGTGTGCAAAATTCATGTGATAGGAAAAGTTGCCTCTGAACCAAACTAACTTTGTCCCTCTACTTAACAATCACCTATGATCTGAAAAGTTCCCTGTAAAAGGGATTTTGATGAGTTTTATTTACTGCTTCTGGGAGTAAATCCACCCTTAAGATGAATTTATGGCAGTCTTATTTCCCCAAAGTTGTTACTTTTAGTCAGGTAAGGGGATGGGCCAAGGAGAACCCTATACTTGTTTAATCTCAAATGTGTTTAGCTTAGAGTAATCTTTATACCAAAGTGGCATATTTGGGGGATGGAGTATTTTGATGTCCTTCATCACCTCCAGGGCAAAATTGGCCCCTGGTTGAAAACCACTGTGCTAGCTTAACTCTTCTTGCTTAGACTATTCATTCATCCAACCATCCATCCATTCATCCATCCATTCAGTAAGAACTTGTTGAGTTTTACCCTATGTTGGGCATTTTTATGAGCATCTGGGGCACATCAAGGAACAAAAGAGGCAAATATCACTGTCCTCATAGAGTTTACATCCCAGTAGGCCTAAAGAGACATATTTTAAATAAATAATTGTCTAGAATGGACAAAAGGCAAAGTCGAGCTAGTAAGGAGGGTTAAGAGTGCTGGAAATGGGACTTAGGTTGCCCTTGTTAAGGTATTGAAAAGGGACAATTTAGCATAGGTGTGAAGGAGGTGATCATGTCTGCCAAGTTGTTATCTAGGGGAAGAATGGGCCAGGATGAGAGGACAAGGAGTCCAAGCAAAAACTGTATGGCAGCCCATGTCTCATATCCTGAAAGTAACTCAGTGAGGAGTCCAGCGTGCTTGGAGCAGACTGAGGAGGGAGGAGAGACTTAAGAAACAAAGTGAGAGAGGACAAGGCAGGACAAGGCTGTTAGGCCCTTTCAGGTCTTTCTAAGGATTGTGAATGCTCAGGCAGGGTGGTAGCAATGGAGTGGCAAAAAGTGATCAGATTTTTGATATATTTTGAACATAGAGCCAATGAGATTTGCTGATGGATTGAGTTAGCTCCCCGAGGGCAGAGGCAGTGTTTGTCTTGTTCATCTTGCTGTGTGCCTAGTACAACTCCTGGTCCATAGAATGGAATTTAATAAACAATGGATGGTTGGATGGATGAATAGATGGGTGGATGGGTGGATGGATGGATGGATGAACTCAAAGCTCCCAGCTTGGTTATAATGATCATATATATTACATATGATACCACTGGCACACCACCTGTATATATACACATTTGTTTTATATTGGTGCTTTGTAAAAATTTAATAAGCAAATGGACACTTTAATTTATTATTATTTTAAATAAAATTGCTACTGAATTCTACTCATTGAGAAGAATGCCAGTCATTTTATTTCCAAACAAAAGCTACTTGGAACCACTCCTCTCCCTGCCTGCAAAGAGCCTTCATTCCCAGCAGAACAAGCAGGTGCTGAGCAAGGTTGAGTTCCCCCCACTTCTGGATCAGCCACACAATCAATGCACAGTTGCTAACTGCAGCCTAAATGTGGAAACTTCATGCCAGGTAATCAGTCAGGCAGTGGAAATATCAGTCAGGGTTGGGCTCCCTGCCAGGTCCTGCTCCAGCAGTTATGAATAAGAGCATCAGGACTGGTTTTGGCTTGTAAAGTGAGCACATTGGGAGTAGAAGCCACTGGCTGCGTGTGAAGTCTAACAAATATAAGGTACAATTCTGGAGTAGCATGTTGTTACAGATAAGCCTGCTTTGGATAGAGATGCTCACAGCATGTGATCAAAATCCTCAGGGCAGAGTTTGCCCTGCGACTACTCCCTGCAGCACAAGGACACTAAACAAGAACACAACCCAGTCCCTGTGTCTTCACAAAGCAGACAGACACACAACTTGGGAACACAATGCCTTGTCTTAAAAGTGATCACAATGTTTTGTCTTAAAAGTGATCACTAATATCTTGTACTCAGGATCCTGATTTAAATGTATTTTTACTGATGAATGTTCTCTTTTCTACTTGTCAAGATGACATCAGTGATTCATTCATTTGTAGAAAACTGCATGGCCTGTATCATGCCCTTCTGGGTTATCAGATTCTAGTCCTGTCCATTATCGTTGAACTATTTGGCAACCATTTGCAAATTGTAGGAAAATTATACGTATGTAAAGCTTATTCTGTCTGATAGTGGTTTAAATTGGCTTCCTCCCCCTTTGTAAAAAAACAATTTTGTCTCTCTTCACAACTAATTTCAACATGTCCTTATTAGATATAAATTTGTGCTGTTTTGACTTTTCCTTTGAACTGGTTATAACATCTGCCTAGTTCCTTCATATCATATGAGTAAAATAAAATCATTAACAAGTGTTCATTTTTATACCTGTAGGAGGGTCATGATTTTATCTTTTTCTGAAAATTACCTTTTCACTTGCAACAAATGTTTACTGAAGAGCAGTTATGCATGAAGGAGTATGCTAGGTCCTAGGAACAAAGACCGTCCCTGACTTAACGATGGTTCGACTTAGAATTTTTTTGCTTTATGACGGTGTGAAAGCAATCTGCATTCAGTAGAAACCGTACTTCAAATTTTGAACTGGATCTTTTCCCAGGCTAGTGGTATACAGTACAACGCCCTTTTGTGATGCTGCGCAGAGGCAGCCTCGGCTCCCAGTCAGCCTCGAGATCCTGAGGGTAAAAAACCAATATACTTACAATCACTCTGTTCCCAGACAACCATTCTGCTTTTCACTTTCAGTACAGTGTTCAATCAATTATATGAGATATTCAACACTTTATTATAAAATAGGCTTTGTGTTAGATGATTTTGCTCAACTGTGGCCTAATGTAAGTGTTCTAAGCACATTTAAGGTAGGCTAGGATAAGCCACAACGTTCAATAGATTAGGTGTATTAAATGCATTTTTTTCTTAATGATATTTTCAATTTATGATGGGTCTATTGGGTCGAGGAAGATCTGTACAATGGTGAATAAGGCAGTCCCTGCTCAGAAGGCTGTGGCATTTTCCAACCAAGGTAGAGAAGACTAGGAGAAACCTCTGCAGCCCATGCACCTCTTAGCTGACTTCCTGAGAGCTGAGGCTGGGCTAGCCAGTGCCAGCCAGCCTTTTGTTCGAGTCCATGTGCCCTGTTGCTGATTCAAGCCATATTTTATGTGTCTGGCATCACACAGATAATACATAATTACGTATACTGCTTTTAAAGTGTATCTTATGGGACTTCCCTGGTGGTCCAGCAGTTAAGACTCCACACTCCCAATGCAGGGAGCCCGTGTTCGATCACTGGTCAGGGAACTAGATCCCACATGCTGCAACTGAAAGATCCCACATGTCACAACCAAAGATCCCACGTGCCACAACTAAGACCCAGGGCAGTCAAATAAATAAATAAATAAATAAATAAATAAATAAAGTGTATCTTATGATTAAGGCAAGCAGTGTATCCTCATTGCAGAAACTTTGGGAAGTCCAGAGAAGCATGAAAAAGAAAAAAAAAATCATCCATAATTCTGCCCTTCATAAATACAAAAAAGTCCTCCATATTCTCACCTCCTCCCCCAATCAGCTAGCAGACACCTCCACCTTCTCTCCCAGAGCAAACCTCTCCATAGGATTGTCAGGACCCTGATTCTCTGCTTTTGCATCCCACACCCCTCTTCTAATACTAAAAGCCACCACCAGAGCATGACTATTTACACTGAGCAAACATTAAATCTGTTGAAGACTCACCTGCCCTCAAAGGTAAGGAGCACTGCAAATAACAAATTCACACACATTTCCCCAGCACATCTGTTGGCTGTTTAAAATGAGGACTTGTCAGGCAGTTTTTGTTTCAGAGTTGAATCCACAAATACGGTCTCTTCTTATATACCTTCAAGAGAATATAAAAGCCAACACAGGAACACCTAAGATTTACAGTAAGTGTTAAAAAATAAATAAATAAATAAAATATCTATAATATAGTTCTGATGTAATGAGCTGCTCTTGGCATTTCCAAAGTGGTGGTTACACAGAGTCAGAAATAGACTCAGCCAAGCGCGAGTCCTCCATCACTCAAAACACATGTGCTAAAGAAGTTCGCCTGTTTCCATGGTGTTGTGAGAATGGACATAAAATTTCCCAGATTGTAAATGGATGCTTGCACAGTACAACCTTCTGGGTCCGTGACTCACTTAGAAGTTTAAATGCATGAGGATGCAGGGAACAGATCAATTCTCAGCTTATTCTGAGGTCATTATCCAAGGCAATATGTTGGGAGTGTCACCAAGAAGTTAAATTTTAGCATAGAACACATCTGAACACACAATTTGTTTTTATTAAGTTTTAAACCTGCAGCACCTCTGGGGTGTCTGTGTGCCACCCTGGTGCTCCACAGCATACAGCTGGAAAATAAAACCAAGAGAATAAATTTAGACATTGTTTAGTAAATGCAAGAATAGAACAAAACAGGTGTTTTAAAAAATTTTTTGTTTTATATTGGAGTATAGTTGATTTAAAATGTGTTAGTTTCAGGTATATAGCAAAGTGATTCAGGTATACATATATATGTATATATATGATTTTTTCAGATTCTTTTCCCTTATAGGTTATTACAGAATATTGAGTAGAGTTCCCTGTGCTATACAGTACGTCCTTGTTGGTTAACTATTTTTCTATAGTCGTGTGTATCTGTTAACCCCAAACTCCTAACTTATCCTCCCTCCCCCATCTTTCCCCTTTGGTAACCATAAGTTTGTTTTCTAAGTCTGTGAGTCTGTTTATCTTTTGTAAATAAGTTCATTTGTATCATTCAAAACAGGTGTTTTTATTTATATTTTTATATTTTGTTTATTTGCTCTTTAAATATCACAAGCCTCCATCTGACTTGTGGAGTAAAGGATATCCTACAGGTTAGATATTCTGATGCATTGTAGATGCAGATGAAGGATAACATAACACAATCTAGCTTTGCATTCTGAGTTTGGTGTCAAGAAAACAGATTTCTTTAAAGCTAGGGCTGGGGTGGAGTTTCAAGATGGTGGAAGAGTAAGACGCAGAGATCACCTTCCTCCCTACAAATACATCAGAAATACATCTATATGTGGAACAACTCCTACACGGGCCCTGCACCAGTGGGAGGGAGCTGTGAAGGATGAAAAGTTTCCACACACTAGAAGCCCCTTCGCGGGCGGAGACTGCGGGTGGCGGAGGGGGAGCTTCAGAGCCGTGGAGGAGAGTGCAGCAGCAGGGTGCGGAGGGCAAAGTGGAGAGATTCCCGCACAGATGATCAGTGCAGACCAGCACTCAACAGGCCGAGAGGCTTGTCTGCTCACCCGCGGGGGCGGGCGAGGGCTGGGAGCTGAGGCTCGGGCTTCGGTCGGATCCCAGGAAGAGGACTGGGGTTGGCGGCGTGAACACAGCCTGAAGGGAGCTAGTGCGCCACGGCTAGCCTGGAGGGAGTCCGGGAGAAGTCTGGAGCTGCCGACGAGGCAAGAGACTATTTCTTCCGTCTTTGCTTCTTGGGGCGCGAGGCGAGGGGATTAAGCGCGCCGCGTAAAGGAGCTCCAGAGATGGGCACGAGCCCTCAACCCACTGAACCAAACTTAGCCACTGGGGGCAGATACCAAAAACAACGGAAACTACGAACCTGCAGCTTGTGAAAAGGCGACCCCCAAAATAGTAAGTTAAGCAAAATGAGAAGACAGAGAAACACACAGCAGATGAAGGAGCAAGGCAGAAACCCACCAGACCTTACAAATGAAGAGGAAATATGCAGTCTACCTGAAAAAGCATTCAGAATAATGATAGTAAAGATGATCCAAAATCTTGGAAATAGAATGGAAAAAAATACAAGAAACGTTTAACAAGGACCTAGAAGGAGTAAACAGCAAACAACCAGGCATGAACAACACAATAAATGAAACTAAAAATTTGCTAGAAGGGATCAATAGCAGAATAACTGAGGCTGAAGAACGGATAAGTGACCTGGAAGATAAAATAGTGGAAAAAA
>NC_041216.1:28883304-28883989 GCF_002837175.3 Physeter macrocephalus
AAACTCTGCAAGCCAGAAGGGAGTGGCAGGACATATTTAAAGTGATGAAAGAGGAAAACCTACAACCAAAACCTAAAACCTACAACAAGATTACTCTAGCCAGCAAGGATCTCATTCAGATTGGATGGAGAAATTAAAAGCTTTACAGACAAGCAAAAGCTAAGAGAGTTCAGCACCACAAAACTAACTTTACAACAAATGCTAAAGGAACTTCTCTAGGCAGGAACTACAAGAGAAGGAAAAGACCTACAATAATAAACCAAAAACAATTAAGAAAATGGTAGTAGGAACATACATATCAATAATTACCTTAAATGTAAATGGATTAAATGCTCCAACCAAAAGACATAGACTGGCTGAATGGATACAAAAACAAGACCTGTATGTATGCTGTCTACGAGAGACCCACTTCAGGCCTAGGGACACATATAGACTGAAAGTGAGGGGATGGAAAAAGATATTCCATGCAAATGGAAATCAAAAGAAAGCTGGAGTAGCAATTCTCATATCAGACAAAATAGACTTTAAAAAAAGAGTATTACAAGAGACAAAGAAGGACACAACATAATGATCAAGGGATCAATCCCAGAAGAAGATATAACAATTGTAAATATTTATGCACCCAACATAGGAGCACCTCAATACATAAGGCAAATACTAACAGCCATAAAACGGGAAATTGACA
>NC_041216.1:28884799-28886754 GCF_002837175.3 Physeter macrocephalus
GATCATGAGAGATTACTACAAGCAACTGTATGCCAATAAAATGGACAACCTGGAAGAAATGGACAAATTCTTAGAAATGCACAAACTTCTGAGACTGAACCAGGAAGAAAAAGAAAATATGAACAGACCAATCACAAGCACTGAAATAGAAACTGTGATTAAAAATCTTCCAACAAACAAAAGCTCAGGACCAGATGGCTTCACAAGTGAATTCTACCAAACATTTAGAAAAGAGCTAACACCTATCCTTCTTGAACTCTTCCGAAATACAGTAGAGGGAGGAACACATTCAAACTCATTCTACAAGGCCACCATCACTCTGATGCAAAAACCAGACAAAGATGTCACAAAGAAAGAAAACTACAGGCCGATATCACTGATGAACATAGATGCAAAAATAGTAGCAAACAGAATCCAACAGCACATTGAAAGGATCATACACTATGGTCAAGTGGGGTTTATCCCAGGAATGCAAGAATTCTTCAATATATGCAAATCAATCACCATGATACACCATATTAAGAAATTGTAGGAGAAAAACCATATGATCACCTCAATAGATGCAGAGAAAGCTTTCGAGAAAATTCAAGACCCATTTCTGATAAAAACCCTCCAGAATGTAGGCATAGAGGGAACTTTCCTCAACATAATAAAGGTCATATATGACAAACCCACAGCCAACATTGTCCTCAATGGTGAAAAACTGAAACCATTTCCACTAAGATCAGGAACAAGACAAGGTTGCCCATTCTTACCACTATTCTTCATCATAGTTTTGGAAGTTTTAGCCACAGCAATTAGAGAAAAAAAAGAAATAAAATGAAGCCAGATTGGAAAAGAAGAAGTAAAGCTATCACTGTTTACAGAAGACATGATTTATACATAGATAATCCTAAAGATGCTACCAGAAAACTACTAGAGCTAATCAATGAATTTGGTAAAATAGCAGGATACAAAATTAATGCACAGAAATCTCTTGTATACATATACACTAATGATGAAAAATCTGAAAGTGAAATTAAGAAAACACTCCCATTTACCATTGCAACAAAAAGAATAAAATATCTAGGAATAAACCTACCTAAGGAGACAAAAGACATGTATGCGGAAAATTATAAGACACTGATGAAAGAAATTAAAGATGATACAAATAGATGGAGAGATATACCATGTTGTTGGATTGGAAGAATCAACATTGTGAAAATGTCTCTACTACCCAAAGCAATCTACAGATTCAATGCAATCCCTATCAAACTACCACTGACATTTTTAACAGAACTAGAAAAAAATTTTCACAATTTGAATGGAAACACAAAAGACCCTGAATAGCCAAAGCAATCCTGAGAAAGAAAAACGGAGCTGGAGGAATCAGGCTCCCTGACTTCAGACTATACTACAAAGCTACAGTAATCAAGACAGTATGGTACTGGCACAAAAACAGAAATATAGATCAATGGAACAGGATAGAAAGCCCAGAGATAAACCCACACACATATGGTCACCTTATCTTTGATAAAGGAGGGAAGGATATACAGTGGAGAAAAGACAGCCTCTTCAATAAGTGGTGCTGGGAAAACTGGACAGCTACATGTAAAAGTATGAAATTAGAACACTCCCTAACACCACACACAAGAATAAACTCAAAATGGGTTAAAGACCTAAATGTAAGGCCAGACACCATCAAACTCTTAGGGAAAAACATAGGCAGAACATTCTATTACATAAATCACAGCAAGATCCTTTTTGACCCGCCTCCTAGAGAAATGCAAATAAAAACAAAAATAGACAAATGGGACCTAATGAATCTTAAAAGCTTTTGCACAGCAAAGGAAACCATAAACAAGATGCAAAGACAACCCTCAGAATGGAAGAAAATATTTGCAAAATAAGCAACTGACAAAGGATTAATCTCCAAAACATACAAGCAACTCATGCAGCTCAATATCAAAAAAACA
>NC_041216.1:28887045-28920172 GCF_002837175.3 Physeter macrocephalus
CAATCCCACTACTGGGCATATACCCTGAGAGAACCATAATTCAAAAAGAGTCATGTACCAAAATGTTGATTGCAGCTCTATTTACAATAGCCAGGACATGGAAGCAACCTAAGTGTCCATCAACAGATGAATGGATAAAGAAGATGTGGCACATATATACAATGGAATATTACTCAGCCATAAAAGGAACAAAGCTGATTTATTTGTAGTGAGGTGGATGGACCTAGAGACTGTCATACAGAGTGAAGTAAGTGAGAAAGAGAAAAACAAATACCATCTGCTAACACATATATATGGAATCTAAAAAAAAAAAAAAGTCAGAAGAACCTAGGGGCAAGATGGGAATAAAGATGCAGACCTACTAGAGAATGGACTTTAGGATACGGGGAGGGGGAAGGGTAAGTGGGGACAAAGTGAGAGAGTGGCATGGGCATAGATACACTACCAAAGGTAAAATAGATAGCTAGTGGGAAGCAGCTGCATAGCACAGAGAGATCAGCTCGGTGCTTTGTGACCACCTAGAGGGGTGGGATAGGGAGGTGGGAGGGAGGGAGATGCAAGAGGGAAGAGATATGGGGACATATGCATATGTATAACTGATTCAGTTTGTTATAAAGCAGA
The DNA here is from genome assembly GCF_002837175.3 of Physeter macrocephalus. NCBI lineage: Eukaryota > Metazoa > Chordata > Mammalia > Artiodactyla > Physeteridae > Physeter > Physeter macrocephalus. The sequence goes on from NC_041216.1 coordinate 28,887,667, forward strand.
AATTGACACACCATTGTAAAGTAATTATACTCTAATAAAGATGTTTAAAAAAAAAAGCTAGGTCTTCCTGTTTCTTGAGTTTTGCACTGTGATTACCTGGTTGGTCTGATGGAATAAATCATATGAGAATAATATATTTCCTGACCATTCTCAAAGTATCTTTCAGTTACCTTAATGCAAGTAAGACAGCTCCATTAGACACAAATTGGAGGGACAAACATTTACTTTCAAAACCATGTGGACACTTCAGTACAAGTGCCGGAAGAAATGGAGCACAGAAAAGACTGCACCCAATGTGATTTTTTTTCTTCCTTTATCCTTGACCAGACTCCCTTGACCCACTTTTTAAAAAATAATTTTTCCCCAGGTACATCTAGATATAAATAACTTTTCATTAATTTTTTCTGAAACATTCCTTTGAGCTGCTTGATCAGAGGGTTTTTTAACGTATAATTTTCTCCATTTTAAATATTTATTCTCTATCAATTACTCTTATCTCCTCCCTCCCCTCCCCACACCCACACACTCACAAGGAAGAGCCAAAACTTCTAAGTTACCTGGGTGCCATGTCCATCCTCTTCTCCTTCCTCATTTCAGCTCTGTCTTCTTTCCCTGCATTCTAGGAGACTGAATCCAGTGTTCCTTCCACAGCATTTATTAATATTTGACTTTCCACCTGTCATTTTTGCTCTTTATTCTCTCCAGTGCTGATTTTAACTTTACTATTTTATAAGTTTTTGTAAGTGGTTAAATGTAACACACCCAGCCACCCACCAAAGAACAGATGAAAATATTTATGAACAATTAAAAGATCTATTAGAAAATGACTATTCATTGACCCATGACTGAAGCCAAGAAATAGAACAGAGCCATGAACCAAACTCCTTCCTTCATGTGTTCTTTCTTCTCAATCCCCTGGATCTACCTCCTTTGAATAATCACATTCAAAATTTGCTATGAACCATTTCCTTGGTTTTCTTGATATATATATATGTTTTCCTTAACTGCCTGGTTATTCTTGTACTTATTTTTGTCAGTTTTGAAACTTTAGATAAGTAGGATAATACTGTGTGTATTCTTCTATAACTTTATTCTTTTTCTCCACATTATACAGAGATTTAACCATGCTGGTGCATATGGCTATAGTTTGTCACCCTTACTGCAGTAGAGTCAGTGGTGTGTTGGTGAATGTTTAACAACAGGCTCTCCAAAGTGCAAAAGCCCTGATTTGTACAATTTGCCCATTTTTGTGATGTAAAGTAAAGCCCCTCCAAGCAGAGTTGGGAAGAAAGGTGCACAATTAGCTCTTGCAAGGTAGCATAGCTGACTCCAGCCTTCACTGAGAATACTTCATTGTAAGAATGTACCATTTATTTACTCATTTTACAATTGATGAACTTTGGATCATTTCCAACATTTTTGCTATTATGAACAATGCTGTTAAAGACAGATTTGGATATGCCTCCGTGGAAAGAAAAAAAAAAGAAGGAACTAAGAATGTCACTCATCATCCAAACAAAGAGTTAAATCACAACCCACTGTAGTTGCCCACTGACAGGGCACCCTGCAGGGAATTCAGGATAAGAAAAATAGGATGAGTTATTCTGTGCTTTGGATAAATAGCCCATAGATAGTTAAGATACATATCTCAAGAAAAATTTCAATGACCCCAGATTCTTGCATCTTCTCTTACATAGAAAGGCACTAAAATCATTAACTTGAGGTATCTGTTATTTGTGATTAGCAGTAATCTTTTACCAAGATGTATGTTTGACTACATTTATTTCCTAGCCAAAAAAAATTTATAAATATATATACTTGCTTCTTCCCTACCTCTTCAGAGAAATTCCTCAGAATTATCTGGAAGTCTGTTTCCCACGCTATGGTCCTCAGTAAGACCCTGCAAAAACTTAAACTCACAACTCTCATGTTGTGTATTTTTCTTTAAGTCAACACCTTCTAGTGCATATGTTCAAAAGTTTCTTCATGATCTAAACTTTATCAGAAGATTTGTGCATGCTCAGTTTTACTGGACATTTTGCAGGGACGATGATGCTTATCAGTAATTCTGTCTGCTTCCCCACATTCTGCAGCCTTTCACAGCTTGGCAGAGCCATGTGACAATTTTCAACCAAAACCAATTATTCTGTGGAAAGAGCATGTGTCAGTTAGCCAAAGAATGGAAGAGCCAGTGCTCTTTTTAATAAAGTTTCAAAATAGGGCTTTGCTCTTTTGAATAGATTTCATTTAATCTGGGCAGAATTGAGAGCTTTCTGTTATTGAATTTTGTAAAAATAATTTTTATTAGTATTCTATAAATTTCCCTCTGACAGTTCCTATATTTTTGTTAGATTCATCTCTAGGTAGTTTTTCATGCTGTTGTAAATCTTCTTCTTCTAATCTAAATGTTTACCTGTTGCTGCTAGTTTATATAAATACAACTGAATTTGTCTACAGATTTTATACCTAGCAATGTCACTGTTTTATTTTTTAGTAATTTTGATACTTAATCTGCAGTGTTTTCATTTTTCTAATTTCAATAATATCATCTCTAAATAGTTTAATAAAGAGTTTGACTCCAATTTTGATGTTTGACTGCTGTCAACTCTTAACTCTCCTCCTACCTCCTCTCTGCCCCACATCTGAGCAAGCTGATGAGAAAACCTGGGTGGTCAAGCATGACATTTGAACCACACAAGCCCCAGGCCTTGCACATGGGAACCTAAACACCTTAAAAACCACACGCCAATTTCCTGGGCCTGATTTCTCAAGCCATTTTTGGACCAACTTGGGATCCTACTCTGCTCTCCCCAGAAAGTCTTGTTATGTGAATAATAAACATTTTCATACTCTAAGTGTATGTGTGGTATCATCAGTCTCCACATCCCAATCAAATTTTGAGTAGGCAGTATCGACTGAAATAAAAACCCACTATGTGAGAACTGTGAGCTCCAGTTTTACTGAGGGACTTACTGAGGACTAGAGCCCAGGAGATAGCTCTGAGGAACTGTTCTGAAGAGCCAGGGTGCGGGGGGTGGGGAGGTCAATATATATGTGACTTCGGAGAAGGGGTACCTGCAATCAAGCACTCATCTTGGTTGAAGGTTGCTGCTAGTCACGAGGAGCAGATACCTTATTTAATGATTTTAATGCTTTTCTAAGTATGGGAAGATGCAAGAAATTGTGTTTATAAAATTTTCTCCTGAAAATATATAACTATCTGAAAGCCTGTTCTTCTAGTTTTCCTAGAGCACAGAGTGCCTCCTTCCTGATCTCTGCCCTGAAATCCTTTCAAGGTGTGTTGAAGGTCAGTGACCCACAGTGGCTAATGACTCTATCCTTGTAGAGCTGAATGGTGAGTGGACATTCTTTAGGTGGCAGGAGTTTATTCCATTCCTGTAGGGCAACTGTAACAGATAACAAGTTTTGTTTCTTTCATTCCAATTTTTATGACTTAGTTTTCTTGCCTTACTGAACTGGCTAAAACCCTTAGTGCAATGTTGAACACAGGTGGAATAGTGAACACTCTGGTCTACTTCTAAAGAAGCTGCTTTTAATGTTTCACTATTAAGAATGAAATCTGATGAAGTATGTTTCTAAAGATAGTCTACCAAATTAAAGCAGCTCCTTTCCCTTAGTTTGTTATGAAATTTTGTCACGAATTGATGTTAGAAGTTGCCAAAAACTTTTCTTCTGCATCTGTTGAGACAATCATATGATTGTTCTCTTTTAATCTATTAATGTGGTAAACTGCTGTAATTTCTTAATGCTAAATCCACCTTCCATTTCTGAGATAAACCCAAATTGCTCATGATTTATTAAGGTTATAAATCAAGCTGGATTTAGTTTAATATTTTGTTTAGGATTTTAAAGAAAAAGATGGGACTGTAATTTTTCTTATACTGTTTTAGTCACATGTTCTAATTAATGTTGTGTTAGTGTCATCAAGGAAACTGGAGATCATTTTATCTCTTGCTATATTTTGGTATTTTTTAAAATATGGATTTATTTGGTGCAAAATATTTTATCTAATTTTTAATGTATTGAAATGACAGTATCTTCTTATTAGTTTCTATGCTGCAACATTATCCTTAACATCTTTCATTTGTGCATTTTCCCTTTTTCTAGATAAATCTTGCCAATAGGTTATCAACTTTATTGGATTCATTAAAGAACTATTTGTTAGCTCTATTCTTACCATATTTTATTTTCTATTTTTCAATGTTTTCTTTTATCTTTATTATCATCTTCATCTACTTATTTTGTATTTATGCTATTATTCTTTTTCTACCTTTTTATTTTTTTAAATATTTATTTTAGTTTTGGCTGTGTTGGGTCTTAGTTGCAGCACACAGGATATTTGTTGTAGAATGAAGGATCCTCCACTGTGGTGCACGGGCTCCTTGTTGCAGTGTGCAGGTTCTGTAGTTTTGGTGCACAGGCTCCAGAGCATGTGGGCCTTGAAGTTGCAGCATGAGGGGTCTCTAGTTGTGGCCCATGTGCTAAGTAGTTGTGGTGTGCAGGCTTGATTGCCCCACGACATGTGGGATCTTAGTTCCCCAACCAGGGATTGAACCCTGTCCCCTGCATTAGAAGACAGATGATTAACCATTGGACCATCAGTGAAGTCCCTTTCTACCTTTTTTAGATGAATTATTTTCTCATGAATTTTCAGACTTTCTTCTTTTCTAGCATCAGCACTTAAGGATGTATATACATATATGATCTTAGCATGTTCAATATGTATTATTTTTATTATTTTCCTAGTCTACATTTATTCTACTTTCTATTATGACCTAGTATATGACTAAATAGTATTTAGAAGTGAGTTTTAAAATTTTCAGACATATAGAATTTTTCATAGGTATCTTTAAATATTGATTCCTGACTCTCATTTTTATTTACAAATATGGTTCGTATGATATCAATTCTTTGTTATTTGTTGAGATTGGGTTTATTACTTAGAGTGTTGGACAAGATTATGTATTCCCTTAAGTGCAGTATTTTATATGACCATTGGGTTAGGTTTTTAAAATCAGCTAATTCAAATCTACTATATAGATATTTCACGTGTCAGATTATTCTGTCATCCCCAGATGAAGTGTTAAAAATCTCCCAGTATGATTTTGTATTTGTGTATTTATTTATTTATCATTTTTGGCTTTATGTATTGTGACCTGTGCTGTTTGATGCATACCTACTTAGAATCGTTATGTTTTCCTGGTCAATCTAATCATTTGTCACCATGAGTAACTCTCTTATTCATATATAATAGTTTTTCCCTTCAAGTCCAGTTTGATCTTAAAAGAGTGATGCTAGGGGAGACCTTCAAGATGTCGAGGAGTAGGACGTGGAGATCACCTTCCTCACCACAAATACATCAGAAATACATCTACATTTGGAACAACTCCTACAGAACGCTAGCAGAAGACCTCAGACTTCCCCCAAAGCAAGAAACTCCTCCATGTACCTGGGTAGGGCAAAAGGAAAAAGAAAAAACAGAGACAAAAAAATAGGGAAGGGACCTGCATTTCTGGGAGGGAGCTGTGAAGGATGAAAAGTTTCCACACACTGGGAAGGCCCTTCAATGGCAGAGACGGGGGGGTGGCAGTGGGTGGGAGAAGCTTCAGAGCCACGGAGGAGAGCGCAGCAATAACGGTGCGGAGGGCAAAGAAGAGAGATTCCCTCACAGAAGATCGGTGCTGACCAGCACTCACAAGCCTGAGAGGCTTCTCTGCTCACCCGCCAGGGTGGGCGGGGGCTGGGAGCTGAGGCTGCGGCCCTGGAGTTCAGATCCCAATGAGAGGACTGGGGATGGCTGCATGAGCACAGCCTGAAGGGGGCTAGTGTGCCACAGCTAGCCGGAAGGGACTCCGGGAAAAAGTCTGGAACTGCCTAAGAGGCAAGAGGCCATTGTTTTGGGGTGCACAAGGAGAGGTGATTTCAGAGCACCGCCTAAACGAAGTCCAGAGATGGGTGCGAGCTGCGGCTATCAGCACGGACACCAGAGACAAGCATGAGATGCTAAGCCTGCTGCTGCAGCCACCAAGAAGCCTGTGTGCAAGCACAGTTCACTATTCACACCTCCCCTCCTGGGAGCCTGTGCAGCCCGCCACTGCCGGGGTCCTGGGATCCAGGGACAACTTCCCCGGGAGAACACACAGTGCACCTCAGGCTGTTGCAACATCACACCGGCCTCTGCCGCTGCAGACTCGCCCCGCATTCCGTACCCATCCCTCCCCTGACCTGAGTGAGCCAGAGCCCCATAATCAGCTGCTACTTTAACCTTGTCTTGTCTGAGCGAAGAACAGAAGCTCTCAGGTGACCTACACACAGAGGCAGGGCCATATCCAAACCTGAACCCCAGGAGCTGTGAGAACAAAGAAGAGAAAGGGGAATCTCTCCCAGCAGCCTCAGGAGCAGCGGATTAAGTCTCCACAATCAACTTGATGTACCCTGCATCTCTGGAATACCTGAATAGACAACGAATCATCCCGAAATTGAGGTGGTGGACTTTGTGTGATTTTGTCTGTATAGCTTTGTTTTACCATTTGTCCTAGGGTTCTGTCTGTCTTTTTAGTTTATTTTTTTAGTATAGTTTTTAGTGCTTGTTATCATTGGTATCATTGGTGGATTTGTTTTCGTTTTTTGTTTTTGATTTGGTTGCCCTCTTCTTTCTTTTTTTTTAAAATTACTTTTTATACTCCAATTATACTCCAATAAAGATGTTTAAAACAAAAACAGTGACACTAGCTTTGATTTATTAGTATTTGTCAAGTATTTTTTTTTATGCCTTTACTTTTAAACACCGTACTCTTAGTTTTTAGATATGTCACCTGTGAACTGGAAATATGACAATATTTTTCATGTGGATTGTAAAAATGATACATTTTAATTTCATACTGTGTCATTTAATTTTTCCTATTTTTCTAACATTTCTATTTTTCTTTTCATTCTCCTTTTTTGTGAGCATATTTTGAAGTTATTTGTTTTCTCATTCTTTTCTTTTCCCCTCATGTATTGGAAGTTACAATATTGTGGTTATTGCAGAAATTATAACATACATAATTATAAAATTGATCAATGGCTTTTCTTGTTACTTTGGCCAGCATAATCATAGCAGACACTAATAGTGCAGGCTCTCTCTGGAACATTGCTGTCCATCATGGTAGCAGTGGTGATACAGTGATAGAGAAGACATAGTGGTTACACACATGCTAACTCCTCAGGCTTTCAACAGAAAATGATGCATATCACACTGTTCACCTACCATTGGCCAATGCAAGTCACATGAGCATGTCTTAATTTAACATGAGGGGGAAGTACCCTCCTATAACAAGGGGAGGCACAGGACACTTATAAATTATAATAAAAAATATTTTTTATATCTATGGTAATTCCCAATTGAGAAGACTTCCAGTGGCTTGGTATTTGCATATAAGCATGTTATATTGCCTGTGGTCCCATTTTCTCTCTACTTTGAGTGCAATTTGGAATCCATCCTATGAAGATGGAAGGAAGGAAAATGACATAGATTATAGTCAAATTCCCAGTGTCTTTCTTGTAAAGCAACTCTGTTAGGCTGAGATGAAATTATCTCTTGGGCCTGTTACCTGTGATCAACCCCTGCCAGAGTATGACACTGCCAGAACAACTTCCATCTTTCCTCTTCCCAAATTCTGTCCTGTTGCTTTGGGAGAATGGCAGTTCTTGCTAGGGAGGGTGGGATACATCTCTACCTGATAAAAAGTCCCCCCATAGTTAAGGGATGGCTATCTACTCTTCTAGTTGATAAAACCAAAAGGCAGAGAATCAAAAGTTGCCAGTCATTTCAGCCAAACAGGCTTATTAATTTTTTGTGACCCTGTGAAGTTGGTCCAGAGACTATACTTTCCAACCCACTATCCTTAGCTTTGAAAGTAGAGAACTTTTTCTCTGATTCTAGCAAAACTTTGATGATCAAAGCCAGCTCTTGGTAGTGGCCTAAATCTTCTCCCTTCTTAGCACTATCCAAAGTCTTTTAGTGAGAAACTCCTCACCAGATGTCATTTTAAACCATAAACCTGTGCAGACACACATGGCTGGAAAATTCAGCTTCCTTGGGGCATTTGAGAAGCAATCTATAGAACAATTTCCAGAAGCTATCCTATCTTGTGAAATGGCATAGGGCCATTTCTTGAAGCAGGCCTGGATGGTTTCCATGCCAGCATGAACTCCCATGCCCACAGTGTGTGGTCTTGTGCACCCAGTGAGGGGGGACTCCAATGCCAATGTGTTGGGCTAATTATAATGATGGTGGTGTCATGATGATGATGAAGATGTAACAAACAGATAGAAATTTCTCTGTTGCTTCATCTAAGGTTCAAAAATTACTTGCAAGAGAGACTCAGATGAGTCTTCTCAATGAAGTTACTTTAATTAACTGGAACTTCTGATATTTTGGGTTTTCTCCCTGTTTGATCCATTGGTGGAACTAATGGCTATGAATTACATGTGATGTTTACAAGAGACACCTAGAAGCCCTGACAGGTTGCACAGGACAAGAAGAACAGGTTGAGAAACAAATCTGGACATAGGCACACCGGCTGCAACCCGAGTCTTCCATCTTTCAAATATCTATTTGTATAGCCAAGGTATTACGATGAAGCAATTGTTGGCCCTTCCCTTCCCATTTCAGAGATGACAAACAAATAGCCCTTCTAACAGCCTGGAACTGGAGGACATATATGGAAAACAAACAGTTACGTTCTGGGAACTAGAGAGTTACTGCAGAGTTTACAAAAGGAAAGCACTGGGGCCCTTGAGGAGATTAGAATGGGAAGAGAAGAAAGAACAATGCAGCAAGGAAGGTTAAGATCTTCAGTTCTGGCATGTTGAAATACTGGTGGATAATTGTAATTAGTTTTCAGAATTTTTAATTATAGAAGTGGTATAAATAATTACCTCTCATTCACTAATGAGAGTCCTTGTGCTCAGATACACAGGGAGGCTTTTGTTAGGTGTCTTTCAAAATGCACCTGTTAATTAGGTGTCTTGCAGGCAGTGAGGTTTCGGGAGAAGCAGCAACGTTTACACACTGAAATCAGATTCATGGGAAGAGGCAATCAATACCGATGAAAAGACACTAAAATGAAAACCCAGACATTGGTGGGGTTTGGTTTGCTTTTGGTTTCGGGTAAAAAGATTATGCAATGTCATACTGTAGGAAGTGGCAAAGCAAAGTTCACAGCCAGGTCCTTTTGACCCCCAAAGCTCCTGCTGTTTCCAACATATGACACGACTTCACACAAACAGATGTTCAACACATATTGGCCATCTGGTCGAAACATTCTCTGCAGCACTTTCCTGGTGAACCAGCTGCTTAGGTGTTCTGTCAAAGATGGAACATTCTCCAGATTGCCTCCCTCTTCTAAAACACAGAAATAACCAGAGTCCTGTTGATGTAATTCCACTGAAACTGGCCATCATTGTTCCTTTCTGCAGGTCTTTTTTACTTTTATCTAGGTTCTGATTTCCCTGTACTTTATCACTGATATTGTTTGTAGGATATACCAATGAAAGGGAATATCTTTTAAAACTCCCTCTGGAGGAATTTACTTAGGGAAGGATCAGGGACATTCCCCCCAATCCCTATCCTCTCTCTCTTCCTTTGGTAAAATAAATCTATATATTAATTTGTCAGTGATGCTGTTTCCAGCCTCCCTTGCAGCTAGGTGTGGCCATGTGACTAAATTCTGACTAATGGTGAGAAAGTAGATATAATATATGTTAATTCTAGGCTATCCCCTAAAAATGAGAGGTATTCCCTCCTACCTTTTCCCCTTTCCCTAATACCACTAGCTTAAATGTGGATGTGTGATGGGTGGAGCTCCAACAGCCATCATGGGCCATGAGAAGGAAGCTTCATATAGAAAGGTGGCAGAACAAGATGGAAGAATGAGCCTTGGCTTTTGATGATAGTAGAACCACCATACCAGCCTTGGAATAGTATTCGAACTTCCAAGAAATGTGAACTATCTTGTATAAGCACACCGCTCTATTTTGCGTTATTTTGTTATAGCAGTCAAGGCTGCATTCTGGCTATTAAATGTAATCTTATTAGTGAGGCTGCTATTGTTGTCAGTCCTGAGGACAACATTCTAGCAAGCCTTCTGTACATTTATCAAATAAGGTTTGTTCCTGTTGATTTCTAGAAATAACTATAATAGCATAGGGATTGCTATGGATGATTATGAACTACAAGAAATTCAGAGATTCCCAAACTATTCCCGGGAAACCACAGATCCTTCAGTGGTTAAGAATAAGTTTTCTGTGATCAAGTAAGTCAAGATAAACTACATACTATATTCCTACACTGGAAGACTCATGTGTGTTAAATTCTCACAGAAGTCTTGAAATAAAGAAACCTATATAACTTCTCTTTTTCTCCCTTTTATGGAACTTAAAAAAAAATTGACATATAAGTCATGTATCAAACAGTACAGAAGACCTGCATTACATCTCCACAAATGATCACAAAGTGAATATCTAATTTATCATCATACAAGTTTAGAAATGGCATGTTGTAGATAATCTAGATGCTTTCTCATCCTCCCTCTCAATCACCGTCTCATTTCCTTTTATTCTTCCCCAAGATGATTATTGTCTTCACTCCTAACACCATAGTGCAGTTTTCCAGTTTTGAACTTTATATAAATGTAAGTATGAGGTATATGGTCCTTTGTGTTTTGCTTCTCTCATTCAACATCATGTTTGTGAGATCCATTCATTTGTTGGATGGAGCTTGGTTTATTAATTTTCTCTGCTATATAGTATACCCTTTTCTAATTATATCAAATTATTTGTCCATTCTAACATCAATAATCTTTTGGATTATTTCCCTTTAGGGACTATTGTGACAAATGCTGTTGTGAACGTTCTTGTAGCGGTCTCTTGCTAAGCATGTGAATGTATTTCTGTTGTTCACATACCTAGGAGAGGAATTGCTAGATTATCTGATATGTTTAACTTAAATAATGCCAAACAGTTTTCCAAAGTAGCTAAACTAGTTTACACTCCCACCAGCACTGTATGAGAGTTTGAGTTGGTACCGTAAGATACTTCAATTTTAGTTATTCTGGTGGGTATTAAGAAATATCACATTGTGGTTTTAATTTTCATTCCCCTGCTGACTTGTGAAGTTGAATCCTTAGAACTGTTTTTTTTTTTAATAGACTATTTAGTCAAGTCACTTGTACCCTTTTTATTGGGTTGTTTGTCTTTATTTTTGTGTGATTTGTCAGTGTTATTTATATTTTTTGTGTTTGTCTCACCCTCTTAACATTGTCTTTTGATTAACAGAATTTTTAAATTTTGATATAATCCATTTTTATTCATTCTTTTTATGTTGAATGAATTTGTGTCATACTTAAAAAAATGTTCTCTATCCTGTTCATGAACATATTCTAACATTATTTTCTAAAGTTTTAGTATTTTATCTTGTACATTTAGGTCTATAATTCATCTGAAATTGATTCTTTTGTATGGTATGATGTAGGGTTTACATATTTTTCCCATATATAAATCCAATTGGCCCAACACCATTTATTGAAAACAATTGTTTTCTCCCGTTGTACTTCAGTGCCACCTTTTCTGTAAATCAGGTGTCCGTATATGCATAATCTGTTTCTGTACTCCACTCTGTTTCATTGGGCTATTTTTCTATCCCCGGATCAAAGCACCACACTATCTTAATCACTGTAACTTAATAAGTCTTGGTACATAATTTAATTATATAACATACAAATTTAATTTGATTTCATTTAATTGCTTGGTAAAGCAATTTCTCTATTTTGTCTTCAAGAATGTCTTCACTCTCCCTATTTTTATTCTTGTTCTTAAAATTACTAAGAAAGTTGTTTTAAAATCTGTCAAGCCGATTATAAACTTTTGAATTTCTGTTTGTAATTCTGTTCAGTTTGCTTTAAAATATTTGAATACACTTTAGTAAGTGATAGAGATGTATAAGTTTATACTCAATTGTGAATTGATGCTTTTCTCATAATGAAATGCCTCTGTGTATCTCTAGCAATATGTTTTGCCTTAAAGTTTTCTCTGTCTGATATTAATATAGTTACACAAATTTTATTTTGTTAATATTGCATGGTATGTGTTCTTTCATGCTTTTACTTCAAACTTTCTGATGCTTATAATTTATGTACATGACATGTAAGCAGCATATTGCTATTTTTATGGAAACATGTAGTCCATTTACATTTAATGTAATTTAGACATTTAGTTTTTAGACTAACCATATTAATACTATTTTCTGTTTGTCCCAACAATGTTTCTTGGTCTCCCCTTTTTTTGCCTTTATTTGGAATTTTTGAGCAGTTTTGTCTCACTTCTTTCCACCTTCCCGTTTTTGTTAAAAACTGTTTTACTATTCTTTTAGTAGTTACCTTAGTGGTTACAGTCTGCAACCTTGATTTTTCAAAATGTAATATCACTTGGCAATTTAATCTCTTCTTGGACAATGCATGGATTTTAGAATAACAGTTGCCCTTTTCCTAACATACACTATTGTTTCTATGCATTTTAATTTTATGTCTACATATCTCTCCTTTAATTAAAGTCTGCTAAACATGGATTGCCTGATATTTATTTGTTGGAAAATACTTTAGTTCACTTTCATTATTGAAAATATTCTCATTGCTCAAAGAATTAGATTGACAGTTATTTTCTTTCAGCACTTTGAATGAATATGTCATTACATTGTCTTCCCTTTATGATTGTTTCTGTTGTGACATGAGCTGTAAGTCTAATTTTGACTATTTTGAATGTAACGCACTTCTTATTTCTGACTACTTTTGAGATTTTATTCTTTGTCTCCGGATGACAGCAGTCTTATCCTGCTGCATCTGTGTGCTGTTTCATTTTTATTTATTCTGCTGCCGGTGTGTAGGGCTTCTTGGATATATGTATTGATATATTTTATTAGTCCTAGAAAATTCCAAGACTGTCTTTTCTACTTCACACTGTCTGTCTTCTTTCTCTGAGATTGCAATTTCACATAACTTCTTAGGGCTTTTCTTATGTTTCTTAACTTCTCTTTTGTATTTTCAGTCCTATTGTCACTCTTCATATTTCATTCTGGATATTTCCTTCTGATGAATATTCCAAAGCTCTAGTTCTCTTTCCAAGTACATTTAACCTATTGTTAAATCTGTCCACCTGTCCATTGAACTTTTAATATTGATCATTGTATTTTTCACTTTCTATTTGATAACTTCTTATGGTCTTTGCTTCTTTGCCAAAATTTTAATCTTGTTGTTTTATTTTTAAAATATAATAATTATGGTCAATTAAAGGCCATCATTTGATATTTTCATCTTGTGGTCCCTCTATGGGTCTACTTTTTAATATCTGTTATGTTCTTGGTTTTCATTAGTGTTGTCTGGACTTCTTCTCTATCTGGTTATTTTTCACTAAGAGTTCTAAATTGTGCCCAAAAACATCATAGACATAACTTGTGGCCTCAGATGATGTTAACTTCTACCACAAAGATGTATACTGCTTCTTTTTTAAAAAATTTAATTTTTATTTTATGTTGGAGTATAGTTGATTTAAAATGTGCTAGTTTCTGGGCTTCCCTGGTGGCGCAGTGGTGGAGAGTCCGCCTGCCGATGCAGGGGACACGGGTTCGTGCCCCGGTCCGGGAGGATCCCACATGCCACGGAGCGGCTGGGCCCGTGAGCCGTGGCCGCTGAGCCTGCGCGTCCGGAGCCTGTGCTCCGCAACAGGAGAGGCCACAGCGGTGAGAGGCCCGCGTACCGCAAAAAATAAAATAAAATAAAATGTGCTAGTTTCAGGTGTACTAGATGTATACTGCTTCTGGTAAGCAGTTCAGGACACTGGCAATTAGGGTCTATCTCAGTCCAAGTTCAGAGACTTAAGATAATGTAAAGAGAGCTAAGTCCTTGGGAGAAAAAAAATTTACTTACAACCCCCTCCCCCTTTACTGCTAATGCATAGCTCTACAGAGGCTCAACACCAAGTAGATGGATTCACCAGGGCTCTCCACATTGGACCCTCAACCGCAGTTTTGGCCCTCTAGTTCTTTGTGACTCTTAACAACGTTGTTCAGCTTCTTATCTCCTCAGATATTTCTTCCAAATTGGTAGCCACCTCCTGGGGAAAAGGAATTCTACATGCCAGGCTTACCTTTATGGGTTTCCTTCCTCTACTAGATTTTAGTTCCATAATTCTTCACTGCATTGTTAGCTTAAAATTTTCTGTTAATATTTTCCCAGATTTTCTATTTGTTTTTAGCAAGAAAAATTAGATCTAGCTTCCAAATTCATTACTCAAAGAGGAAATCCCTGTTTAACTTTCTTTAAGCCAACATTGACCAAACATACTTTAACACAAACATACCTTTTCCATGGAAAATTTGTTAAGGCGCTTGGAGAATACAGTTTTGGGAAATGATGATATAATTAACCTAGCACATTGGTATACATTCTGTATGGTATTTTTGTATACAAATGATTCCAAAATATCATATTTACCATTTTACTTTCTGAGAAAACATTGAGCTTTATGAGCACTATTTATTATTGTTTTCTTAATGAATCAAGGTCACAATTATTTTTATACTGCTATTCACATTTTAATAATGATATTTATATCCATGTTTATATTTTCTTCTGTTACTATTGAGTTATATTTTATTCACCAACCATCTGGGGGGAAAATACTGAATATTATTTCTTTTATTCCACGAAACAAGGTCATGATCATTAACATTAGTTATTGCAATTTTAAAATTATAATTTTCCAGGGGCTGCTGTGGCTTATTCATCCTCAACACTGAGCACCCAACATGTACTGGTCATTATCCTAAGGGTTTTCTTCTGCACATTCAGTCTCAACAAGGGCCAATGCAACAGGTGCTATTTATTTTTTATTTAAACATTTTTTTATTACTTATCTCCATGATGTCATTTTATTTTATTTTATTTATTTTTAAATATCTTTATTGGAGTATAACTGCTTTACAATGGTGTGTTAGTTTCTGCTTTATAACAAAGTGAATCAGTTATACATAAACATATGTCCTCATATCTCTTCCCTCTTGCGTCTCCCTCCCTCCCACCCTCCCTACCCCACCCCTCTAGGTGGTCACAAGCACCAAACTGGTCTCCTTGTGCTATGCAGCTATTATTACACCTGATTTTCAGGTAAAGGATGTAGAGCACAGAGAGATCTGGGAGCATGCTAGGTCACACAGCTGGAGAAGAAGAGGAGCAGGTGCCAACCCATCATTTCAGGTTCACACTGGGTTCATTAAAAAAAAAAACCTGCTCTTTGGAATGAATAGGTCAAAAGAACCCATCATTTGTGTTTTTTAAATGATTAATTTTCATTTTTTCACCTCTCATTTTTGTTGAGTATCCATCATTGAATCTCTAAATTATATGTGCTCACCCTGTGTGTCTCCATTGTACCACAGAGAGAGTGAGAGTAAACACATTTTGATGAGGGTGGGAAGATGCGTCCTGTGATGAAAACACAGACTTGTAATGCCTGAACATCTGTTTCAGCTGCTCACAGGGCTATTCTTTGTTTTTATTTTGCTTACCTCCTCATTTTTTAAGTATAACGATTGTTATGTTGATTACATTGAAAAACACAAGATTGAAAGATTTGTTCTTTTTTGTTTTGTTTACCACATCTACATACATATTACACTAAGTCTCTCCATCTTGAAAGAGTTCCCAGAGAAAAACTTTCGATCAAAAAAGGCAGGTTTACAAACACAGTTCAGTTCAAAAGAAATCCTGGCTTTTGCACTACTAATAGCAGCAATCTACCTGCTTTGTGATGTTTAAGTATTGATTTCCAAGAACTGGTAGTTTGGGTGTGGGATGGAAGGGACTTAGAGAGCATCATTGCAGGAATTGCAAGTTGGTGTTTTATACTTGAGTATTAATTGTATGTGGACACTGCACTAGGTTCAGTGGGGATGCAGACATGCAAGAGCTGCCATTTCACCTGTGCCCTAGAGAAATCTTCAGACCAGGGACACAGGCGGGTGACTGTCCACTGCAGCTTTGCTTGTAAGAGTAAAAACTGGAAAGCCTCACACATCCATTGGGGGACATAACAAAATAAATTTTAGCATAGAAACACAATGAGCTTTTTTATATCACTGAAAATGAATTAAATTAGTACAGCAAAAGCATACTAAACAGAACCAAGTAGTTTTTATGGAGCCAGTAATTTATAGTACAGTCGTCCCTCAATATCAGTGGGGGAATTGGTTCCAGGATCCCCATGGACACCAGAATTCCTGATGCTCAAGTCTCTTATATAAAATAACAGATTATTTGCATATATCCTATGCACCTCCTCCCGTATACTTCAGATCATCTCTGTATTACTTATAATACCTAATACAATGTAAATGCTATGTAAATAGTTGCTGGCACATGGCAAATTCAAGTTTTTCTTTTTGGAACTTTCTGGATTTTTTTTTTTTTTTTTTTTTTTTTAGTATTTTTGGTCTGCAGTTGAATCTGTGGATGTGGAACCCGCAGATACAGATGGCTGACTGTATAAAAACATTGATGGGAAGGATGTAAACCTGCTTCAGTATAGTGGTCATATTTGGAAATAGGAATGGGATCAGGAAAGGGTCCACAGGGAGCTTCACCTTGCTGTAGACACAGAGAGGTAGCCTAGCTCTACCTTCTGGGAAGGACTGGCTGCCCTGTAGTGGGGTATGTGGACAGACAGCCCTCAGCTGCAGTTCTTTCAGAGCCAGCCTCAGCTTCAGAGCTGCCTTGTTTGAGGTCACATCATTGGGGACAGCTCATACCCAGTGACTGAGGGACGTTGGCATTCTGTTGTATGCATCTATGTTTTATTTTATCACATCCTGCGCCCACCAGGGAAAGATCACTATAGATTTGTAGATTCTGAGTTTTATTTTCCTTTCATTAACTTGAGGAAGGACAGTTTTGCTCACTGAAGTTCATCTTTCAGAGACTGACTTTCTCATGTAAACAATGACTGTATGAATCCAGACCCCCCAAATGAAGTACTAAATGTATAAGTACTTTGAGGAGGGAAAAAGAAAACATAAGCACTTGACCCTAATACCTTTCTCCTTTCACATAATCATCATCACCAATATCCTCATCAACTACTTCCTAAAAACATAATGGCAGGGAAATGAGGTAAAAAAGAGAAAGGGAGCGTGTGTGTACACATATGTGCATGCATGTGCACATATGTGTGTGCATGTATGTATGTGTTATGATTTCCAGAACTATAGAGAGTATTAGCTTGTTTGGATTGCATTAATGAAATACTATAGATTGGGTAAACAATAGACACTTATTTTCTCACAGTTCTGGTGGCTGGACATCCCAGATCAAAGTGTTAGCATTTTCAGTTCCTGGTGAGGACTCTCATCCTGACTTGTGGGTGGCTGCCTTCTCCCTGTATCCTTACATGGCCTTTCCTCAGTGCATGGGCAGGGGAAGAACGCTCTGGTGTCTCTTCTTATAAGGACACTATTCCTAGTAGATCAGGGCCCCACCCTTATAATCTCATTTAACCTTAATTACTTCCTCAGAGGCACCCCCTCCAATGACAGCCATACTTGAGGTTAGGACTTCAAATATGAATTTTGGGAGAACACACTCAGTCCATACCACAGAAGATTAAGTTAGATTCATTCAGAAGCAGAATCTCAAGTCCTGAGTTATTGAAACTGTAGATGTCGGGGAAGGGGAACAGAATGGGATGGCAGAGAAACAGTTGGAGGAGAAAACCTTTACCAGAAACAGAGGTGGGAGTCCAGCCTTCAGAGGTAAGTGCCATCAGGAATGGCCTTCTGCTTAACAGAGAACTTGCTTGTACAGTAGTTTTAATTCCTGCACACAGAAGTAACAAGTAGTAAAATGCCTCCAACACCTCATCAGTGAAGACAAAGTCCATAGAAAATGCAAAAGTAGAATAGTGTTTTTCTTGGCAAACTTTCTCGTGTGGGTCCAAAGCAAGATGGAGTTGGTAGGCACCAGTAGAGATGAGAACTGTTATTCCCACTCACCTGCTAATACCCAAGGTTCTCATTTTTAAAAAGGTTTTCTTAAAGGCTTCCATTTTTACCCCTATAATTTTTAGGCTCTCTCACAGTAGTTTATAAGAGTAATTATATTTATCCTTTATTTGGCTAAAACTAATGAACAAGTGATAAACAACTCAGCATTTTCTCCCCTGTTGAATAATGAATATTAATTTGCCCATCAAAAAGGGACTGGCAGTCACTACCAGTCTTGGCACTGACTCATTTATATGCCAAGGCATCGAAGGGCTGCCACAGTTTTTGTAAGGAAAGTATGTTCAGATGTTCTGGGAGAGCTTAAATTGCGGATGGAACCAATTTGTGGACTCAGCCACATGAGCTACCAGGGACTGAGTTTTGGCTCCAAAGACCTCATTGGAACTACAATCTTCTGATGGCAGCATAGCCTGTCATTCAACTTCTCAGTAATTGATTTGAAAATGTCTGTGCTTGGGAAATACATCATCAGCAAGCATCAGGAACTTGGCCAAGGGCAGTCTCAGTGCCATCTTTAGTGACATATGGTGGTTTCGGTGCTTCTGATGACACAAGCATATGGACTTTTGCGTTCGCCTCTTGGGAGGAGGGGCTGATGTGTTTAGTCCTATGGACTGGGTTTCTGTATAAACACAGCAGTGGTTTGCCTGGGCATTCAGAATTCCCTTTGTTCTGAGCATTCTTTGGGTAGCATTTATTAAGGCTCTATCTTCCCAAATCAGCAATGGATGGTCTGATCTGGCCAAAAGGAAGCAGTAAAACAAAGACAAGTGTCATCATTTTTGTATTTTTGTAGAACTTCAATAAAAAAATTGTCTTAAATACAAAAGAGACTTTACTTGAAGGAAATAGTAGGAAGTTAAATTATCTCATATTATGAGGCAGATATTTCTAATCTAAATTAAGCTGGAGCTAATGAAAATGTGAACAGAAGTTGATAAATTATTAACTTTTCTGCTCTCATGAGGGAGGACTCACTCCCCCCACCTCCAATTCAGTCACTGCTTCAAAGAAACAAGTGGAATCAAACAAGATACCTAGACACCTCACTTCTTGTCTGCTCCCTTCACTCAGAATCCTAACACAGGGTCTTCTGTTGAGAGTCACTTCTGGGATTCAATCTTTCTTTTTTCTTTTTTTTTAACTAAAGGGAAAACTAAAGCCATAAAGCATTTATGAATTAAACCTGACACTGTCCCTCATTTATCCCTCATTACCAGATGATACCAGTACATAACTACATCAGTGCAGTATGTCTTTAAGTTTGAAAAGGATTCCATCAGTGAATAAAGAGGAGGGGGGTAGGGGGAGTGCAAAAACAGAAATGGGACAGTGGAACAGTTTTGTGTATTTTAAGATAGTGTGGATTTCAGGGTCCACAGTCCACCCCACTTCTGATACTAATTTTAAGCTCAGGGATTTCTCAAAACCACCTTCAGTCCCAATAATTCCCTGGATGAACTCACATAACTCACTGAAAGCTGTTATACTCATGGTTATGGTTTATTTCAGAGAAAGGACATCCATTAACATCAATAAGGAGAAGAGACACACAAAGCAGAGCCCTACAGAGTCCCAAATGTGTCCTTTCCCTGTGGAATCATGGAGAATACTAACCCCTCATGGCAGCAACACATGACAACATGTATAGAGTATGGCCAACCTGGATAGCTCACTCAAGCCTCAGTGTCCAGAGTCTTTATGGTGGCCACATGGTCAACTGCCCACATGGTTGACCTTTAGTTTCCAGGTCCTCTGGGAGTAGAGTGAACACTACAAGACCCAAAGTCCTCATCATAAATCACATTGTTAGACTGTCCAGTGACCAAGACCCTCAGGTGAACAAAGACACTCCCATCAGGCAGGACATTCCAAGAACCTAGAGATGCCTTCCAGTAGCTTCAGGCAAAGGCCAGACCTCTCTTTGGGCAAGGTTAGATACTTTACTACCCAGAAAGTGACAATTATTCCAATAATTCCAGAGAATATTTTACAGCGGAATTAACCCAGTTGAGGCTCAGGAGTAAGACAACAAGTTTGAAGGGTCTTGAGTACCATGCTGGGAATCTGAGCCCTTATCCTGCGAAGAGCAGGAAACTAATCCTCCAGGTGTTGAAGCAGGACCAGACATGGGCTCTGGAAATTTGATTCTAGTGACATGGAGGTGGATGAATTTGGGAGGGGGGGTTGTGCAGACAAGAAGAGAGAAACCAAAAGCAAAAAGACCAGATGACATGTCTCTTAACCTCTGAGACAACCAAACTCATCCTACAGGTAATGAGAACTTTGTCTCTGAAATTCAAAGCCAGCTTCAGAATTGATCAGAACAAAAAGCACATTTGGCTTTTCTATTTTACTTATTGATAAAAGAATTTAAATTTCAAGAAAAAGCAAAATATGGAGATATTAAAAAGGTTTTGCTATTTAAGCAGGCTGGATATTCAGGGTGAGTACATATGTAATACAGAGGGATCATAGGTGAGTGAGTTCTGATATAGTAAACACAGGAGAGTGTGGGGATGGAGAAATTATGCACCAGAAGGAAGTGTGTGCATAGAAGCTGTTCTAGGATGAGTGCAATGCTCCCCAGCTAAACATGAGGGTGGGAGGAAGAAAGAATGGACAGAGTGGGGAGGGGTGAAATCCCTTCTCTGACCCATGGCACGTCTCATGGGGGAAGCTCTAGGTCATCTGGGTTCTCCCAGATAATGGTGACTTCATTTTCCTTCCATTCAGAATAATTTCAATATCTCTACATCTCTCTGGATTTTCATTAAAAAATTCATTTATTTTAGCAATAATTTTTAACAGCATTTCCTGTTAATCATAAGAATGGCATTTCATTACCAATAGTTTGCAGACAGGTCATTGGACTAAATATTTTGGTTGCTGTTCTGTTTTCCTCCATCCTTGGAGAGCTACAGAAATACTTTTGTTATGGAAGGCGGATGGAGAAGCAATCTGTAAAGCACAGACTACACTTGAAACTCTGATGATTTGAATGGGAACACTCTGGTCTCCCCCAGGACTGAGTCATTTGCATAAATGGAGCCCATCTGGGGCTTGTGGATGCAGGATGAGCCATGGAGGGATTCCAAAAACATCTGGAGACATCACCTTATGCACACTCTATACAAAAGAAGTCATAAAACCCCTCATCAGCAGGATGTGTTGCAAACCTCTGGGAGACAGACGGAAAAGAGTCAGATAGTCAGAGGGTGCCAGGTCTCTGAACAGGCAAATCCTTTGTGAGATTACTGAGATGGAACCTGTATTTACAATAATGTGCTGTTATAATCCAGTGACGCTGCAAGAAGGGACGAGAAATTACTGATTAAATCTCAGTGAGCAAATGTTCTAGTGCAACTTCCCAGGGAATATATAAAGCTGGATGATCCTCAAGACACACCTCTATCCCCCAAAGATGGAAACTCAAGGCTCCTTTGGGGGGTTTTCTAGGGACTTTGCCCCCGGGAGCTAGAAGAGATAAGGAATCGTGACTTAGAAACACAGTTGAAGCAGCCCCTAGAGTAATTGTCACTTCTGTGCATGGGTCGTCATTATGGGTGTAATTAAGGAATGGAAGATGCTCTGTTGGGGGAAGCTCAGAGTGATTATTTAAATGAAGGCTCATAAGATAGGTTAAAGAACAGGGAATTCTAAAAATAAGGAAACCAAATCATCCATCATGTTCAATTTATTTAGCCACTGGTGGAAAGGAAAAGTCTCACACAAGGAAAGATAATTAGGATTTCAGGTCGCTGTGATCATAGACCACATCAGAGAGTGGGTTTGGCCAATGCCGTCCATGTTCTGATCAGAATTGTGCGGGTTGATCTGTGTGACTAGAGCCCCAGATGCCCCAGGATGCACCATTACCCAGGCGTTTGACACATCTTCTTCTCACCAGTGATGATGTCTATCACCAGGGAAAGGCTTTTCTGGACAAATACAGCCACTTGCTCAGATCAAAATATATTGTGCGCATTCACCAACATTCTTCCTTTACACTCCTTTCCGTGTTGGGGTTTTCATCAGTTTCTCGAGCTGCTGTAACAAAAGACCACACTGGGCATTGTAAACAACCGAATCTATTCTCTCACAGCTCTGGAGGCCGTAAGTCCGACCCAGGTGTGGGCAGGCTTGATTCCTTTTGCAGCTGTGAGGAGGGATCTCTCCTACGGCTCTCCCCTGGATCCTGGTGGTTTCCTGGGGATCTTTGATGTTCCTTAGCTAATGGCAGCATAACTCCAATCTCCGCCTTCATCTCCCCATGGTCATCTTCTCCCTGTGTCTCTTCACATGATCTTCCTCTCTATATGAGTCTGTCTCTGTGTCCAAATTTCCCCTTTTTATAAGGACAGGTGAGGGTCACCCTAACGACCTCATTTTAATTTGACTACTTCTGTAAAGACCTTCTTTCCAAATAAGGTCACCTTCTCAAATTCTGGGGTTTTTCATTACTTGGGGGATAAAATTCAACCCTTAACAGGGTTGCATTAGATTTCTGTAATGTTTGAATTTGAGGGGGTACCAAAGTGTGTCACCCCAAAATATATCTTTTTGGCATACGGATTATTTTGAGCTAAAGTTTACTGAGAACCAGAAGACACAGAACAAGCTTTAAAGACTGGGCAAAATTTTCCTATTTTTAAGGAAATTTGCATTTATAAAGGAAATTTCCATTTGTAGAGATGTGTTTCTCTCCTTCTTAAAGGAAGAGGAGGACTCTTAACCCTTATCAGTGGAGGAGGCACAAACTTAACCTGCATAACAAATCCTACTAAACAACCCTTGTTTACCATACTTTACCTGGCCACTTTCCCACAACTTGCCTCCCCTGCCCAGAAGCAAAAAACCCCTCTTCCTTTGTTCATATTTAAGCCCACATGATAAGGATAGAGTAGGATAATTAAATAGTTAGTTTAGAAATCCCACTAGGGGATTAAGGGCAGAAAGGGAATTTTAAGGAAGTTTGGGAGACTGTTCTAAGCTAATGACCACTAAAGAAAAGAATCCAGTAACCTAGCAACAATCTACTCTTCCTTGAAGGAAGACCATGTGCATTCAAGCACCAGGCACATTCAAGCCACAGGTCCTGATAGTTAAAACATAAGACAATAGATATGGGGTCTGAATCTTGTTACATAAAGTCAGAGAGTTAATGGTCCTTGAAGAGTAGCATTTCTGCATGTAGCCAAGACAGGAATATAAGTGAAAGGGGAAAGAAACTAGGTGAAAGGGGACATTATACTGAAACTTGAGATGAATTACCGTATTTTAGTATATATCACCACCCTTTTGTTAATATACATATAATTTAAATAGCGCCATGACAGTCCTGGTTAAACCATATAGGGTCAAAGGAGGAACTAATGATGTTATGTCTTGATGTCTGCCAAAGAATGAGGAAAAAGTGGTCTTTCCTCCTCCCTACTTTTTCTCTGATTATAAAAATGTAGGCTTCTTTGTTCTCCGGGATTTGCTCCCTTGCCTGCCCACTTGTATCTCCCACAAGCATCCTATGCTAATAAAGCCACTGTTTGCCTATCCCTTTGCCTCATGCTGATTTCTTTCTGTTATGAGACAGAAGAACATGAGCTTCAGTAAGTCCTAACACCAGATGAGTGGTTTCAGTTAAAAGACAGTGGGTTTGAGTCCCCTCCTAAATCAGGGACCATGGATTCAAGTCCCATCCAAGAAAGAATGCATTTTCACAAGTTCTAACCATGTTTTTGAATTATTCCTCTTGAGGTGCTTCCATGCATATGCACAATGCTTTTGTTAATAAACTTCCATTTTTCTCTTGTTCGTCTGTCTTTGCCCAGTTTCATTTACAAAGCCCCGGCCACAAACCTAGAAGGGTAGAAGAATAAACATTTTTCCTCACCGACAATTTCTTCTAAATTATAGGAGAAAAAAAAAGTCAAGCCTCGATGACCACATTTTACATGAAAAGACCAAGTCGAAACAGGATCCCTCATGAATGCTCTTGGGTGGATGGCCACAAGGTTTGATTTGTGTATTTCCATAGGCTCCTCCCATCAATCCATGGAGAGTTGCTCTGGAGGGTGAGCAACGAAGTCTCCCCCATGAGGCTTCGTGAGCATCGTAGCTTTTCCTGTTCCAGGTTCAGGTTAAGGGTTCTGTACCATGTTCTGCCATCTTGCCAAGGGAATTATAGACTTTGCATATAGCAGCACAGAACCATCCAAAAGCAATGGTTATAATTATAGTGCCTTCAAACTTGATTTCCTGGTCTTAAATGGACTATGACCGATGTATTTCTGCAGAACATTGCCTGGATCTTCCTTGGTGGAGCTTACAAATAATGATGTTTTGTCCCAGTTGAATACAGCAAATTGGGTGCAGTGGAGCAAACACTAGGCAGCTCAAAGTTGCAATAGTGGCTTTGGAGGGCAAGATGGCTTGGTGAGAACAAATAGGGACAGAGATGGAAAAAGCTGGTGGGGACCTGGAAAGGAACCAAGGGCCACCTCCCTGCCCACATCTGATCCTGCTGCCCTTGCTCTGACTCCTGAAACTGTGGGTGCAGATTTCAGAACAGCATCAAAGGGTGTTGACTTTAGAGTCTGAATCCCAGATGAGATTCGTCCCAGCTGTGTGCCTTTGTACAAGTGTCTGACCTCATCTTCCTTCTCTGTAAATGGGGATGTTAAGACCTGCCACAAAATCAGGATGAAATGCAGTTGGGCCATGACAGTGTTAGAGTTGACTCGAGTCTGTGTTCCTGGTAAACAGTGATTGTTTCAGAAAGCCCCCACCTCAGACATTTGTCATCCTAGAAATGGCTTACTGCAAAGGCCCCCTCCTGAAGTGACTTAGATGACAAACACAGTGCCCCTCTACTTGCTTACCTACAATGAGGCTTGACATAGACCCCCCAAATTCCCATTCTTTGCCTCACAAATGACTTGCTTCACTGTGCCTGCTGATCAATAAAAATAAAATGCTTGTTAGCAAAAGTTTAATTAAACATTTCTCCTTCTTCTGGACCCTTGGACTTTGACCTGTGACTCAGCCCGAGGCAGCCCATAGCCCTTCCTGGAAACAGGCTGGCCTCAAGGTATAGCAGTCTCTGATCCACTGTCCCACCAGGCCACCCTTTCATCCCACACCCTTTTCTTTCTAGTCCTGATGACTCCTCCTCATAAAAGGAAAACATGTCCTGCCTGGCCTTTGAGATACTTGCAGATCTCACGGTGGCACCTTTGCCCACTGCAATAGTCCCTTCCCCCTTCTTACACTAATCCTTTCAGAATTGTCTCCCCAACCTAAGTCTTCATTTGTGGGCGACCTGCATCTGAATGTGACCTTGCACAAATATCTCCTTTCCTTTCTCTGTTAATTGGAGATGTTGAGACCTGCTTCAGAGAATTGGTTTTAAAGATAATAAAAATAGGGAGATAAGAAAAACACAGGGCATATGGGTGAATGAAATGGTTCCTGTTATAAACTGCTGCTTAGATGACCATGTAAGCTGTTCTGGGGAATAAACCAAATCTATAAAACTACAAGATAGGCATGACAATCTTTGGGGCCAGTTCAAAGTCCATGGGAACCTAAAAGATCCTTACCATCCTGTTGTTAAGAGCTAAGTTAGGGCAGATGGGTAAACAAGCCAATTAATGAGCACATTGACCCACATTAGCAGTTCTATTCCAAATTTCTAGATTTGGGTAGACACCTTCATTAGTTCTGCTTTGGATAGTACATGAGGCTTTCTCAAATACAGGTAGACTTACAGGGACTTGTGGGCTCTGCCTAAACATTAGGAGTCACAAAAAACATTTAGATGCATGATTCTGACTTTGATGGAGCACGGGCGACTCTTTCCTGGAAGAACAAGAGGATTCTGCTTTTGTAACTCATCAAATCCAGGTTCGTAAGCTGGAGTCACAGGAGTGAATTGGATGACTGGTCACGTTGCCTGTTCTTAATTCTACATATCTGCCTTCCTAACAGTATGCTGGCATTCCTCTTGGGTTAGAGTGGTTACTTTATTGTTTCCCTTCTTTGGATAGAAGTAGTAAGCAATTGATGGATACCTTACCATGTTCAAGGTTATGTTCAAGGCTCTGGAGAAACACTGGTGAGAAAAACAAGAAATGTTTCTGCCCCAAGAGAACCTGAATTCATAAATAGGTCTTGAGAGTGACTGTGGAATAGGAAACTGAGGTCAACATGACAAAGGCATCTGTCTTCATGCATCTGGACACCCCATAATATTTCTAGAGGTGTCTGGGACCATCTCGTGACTTTTTATTCTTTATCCTTTGGTTGGCCTAATTATTTCCACCTCTCAGCTATCCCCACCCCCCATATTTAATCCACAAGAAGAAGCCTAGGGTGCCTGTTAGTATATTATTTATCACACACTAAGGACGTCTCCACAATAAGATGCCAAATGCATCATCTCATAAAATTTACTGGGAAGTAGAAAAGAGAAATTAAACACAGAGAGCTGTTAGATATTATGCAAAGTTAAACATATTACCTGCTCCACTCTGCCAGCCCATGTTTCTGAGTGATAAATCCACCTGCCCTGGAAGAAGTGTGTGGTTGTAATTAATATCTTCAGTGTAGACCAAGCCATTTTCAAGAGCCACCAGAGCTGGGAAAACTAAAAAGTGTTCAGTTCCAGGAATGAACTAGCCAAAGAATGTCCTTCCTTGGAGATGAATAGCAATGCCCATCTACACACAAAATGAGCTAGAGGATATTGAAAATAGCCCAGGGAAGCAAAACAGTAAAAATAGCTAAATGCTCATAATTCTCTTTGTCTTAGGAGGAGAAAAACACCCATTGCAATTGCTGATTTACTCATTAATAGATTTTGAAAAATTTGAGATACCATATAACCAGCATTAAATCATTAACCAGAACTTTATTAACATCTGTGAAATCTCCTCATTCTCCTTCAGTCACTAATCCCCACAATCCACCCACCCACCCATGGGGAACCGTTCTCCGGACTTCTAATATCATAGATTAGTTTTGCCCTATTTTTGAACTTTCTGTAAATGGAATCATACGATATACACTCTTTTGTGTCTGACTGCTTTCACTAAACATTTTATCTGTAAGATTTGTCCTTCTTATGAGTGTTGGAGTTTATTCATTCTCTGGGAATGAACCAAAATTATGTTATTGTTATGAGCTCTGGGGAAATTTTCAGGTTGAGGCTATTGAAAATAATGCTGCTGTGAACATTCTTGTGTGTGTCTTTTGGGGGAAACATATGTCTATATCTATTTGGAATATAGGACTAAGAGTGGAATTGTTGGGACAGTCAATTTTCATTATTCACAATACTTGTTTTACAAAGTCACTGCAAACACTGAATTAGCAAATACTGAGACTGCTCCTAGGGGAAATACAGGGTTAGGTTCCTGTGAGCCACTTGTTAAAACATTTTCATCACCTGATCGATACATAACCTTGTCTTATGTGTGTTTCTGATTAAAGACACCTTATTTAATTTATACTGTTAACTCTTTAACCTCGAACTCACTGGCAACAGCCCTATAACTCATGCCAGAATGAAGCTCATCTAACACACATATTTTCTCCATAAGGCACATCACAACCTTCTTTTGATTAGAAATGCAGGAAAAGACTTCAACACTATGCTTGGGAGCATTTTTAAAGCAAAAACACCAATAAAAGGCACACACATTTGAAAAAAAAAAATGGCACTAAATAGACCATGAAATGGACAACTGTTTACAGTATGAGAGCTGAAGCAACACAGCAGAGTATAATTTTGTTTGACCTCGGTTGTTCTGTGCGTGTCCATGAATTTCAGTGGAAAGCTATAAACATTAATTTGGGGATTCCAAATAAATTTAGGTGAGTATATCAATTTGCAAATATGAAATCTGCAAATAATAAGGATCAACTGTGTACTCAGTTTTAGTAGATACTGACAAAGAATTTTCCAAAGTGGTTGTACAAATTAAAATTTTGAGAAGTGGGTAGGTGAAAATGATATCTTAAATTTCACTTTTCTAAAGATGAGTATGACTATTAGTGTGTGATAGAGTGTGTTGTGCCACATTCTAACTGGTCTTTTTTTTTTTTTTTTTTTTTTCAATTTTAGCGATTCTACTGGGTGTAGCTGTTACCCTAGTGTTATGAGTTTGCATTTTTTAAAACAAATAAGGTTGAGCACCTTTACACGTTTGTCAGCCATGTGGATATTCTCTTCTGGAAATGCCTGTTTATGTTATTGCCTAAATTTTCTATTGGGTTGTCTGTCTTTCCAATTTATTTTCAGAAGTTAGTTATCTATTCTAGACATGAGGCCCTTGAAAGATATATGTATTAAGAATATATCTCTCATTTTATAGCTGCTTTTCATTCTTTCAATGGTATCTTTTGTTGAACGTATGTTCTTAACCTTAATATTGTATAATTTTGTCACATTTTCCCAGTATGTTTAGCGTTTTTTGTCTTTAAGCAAAGAGGTCTCCTAGTATTTCAAGTTTACAGAGATGTGCTTGGACATTTAGCTCTCTAATGCATCTGGGATTGATTTTTCAGCATGGTGTGAGTTAGAGATGAAAGCCTATTTTGTTCCACATGATGTCAACTTGACTGAACCCCAGCTACTGAAAAGACCATGCTTCCCTTACTGCACTCCGATGTCAATTAAATGAATTCAATTAATTACTCATTTTCTTCCCACAAAGAATATCTCAGCCACAAATGACTTCACTGGTGAATTCCTCCAAATATTTAAGGGGAAAATAACACTAATCTTATGCAAACTCTTCCAAACAATGGAAAAATTGAGAACACTTCACATACTTTTTATAAGGCCAGCATGACTTTGACAACAGACCTGACAACAATGATATAAGAAAGGAAAATTACAGGCTTATCTCTCATGACCACAGATGAAAAAACTCTAAATAATACCAGATTGACTTAGAAATGCATTAAAAAAAAAAGGATAATACATCACCAACAACTGGGTTTTATTCTGTGAATGCAACATTGAAAAATCAGTAAATAAAATTTACTACATTTACATAAAACGATGAAATATCTCACCCTCACTTCAGTAGAGACAGGAAAATCACTGGACATATTCAACACCCATTCATAAAAAGCTCTCAGCAGACTATAAAAAGAATGGAACTTCCTTTATCTGATGAATGCTACCTACTGCAAACATGCTTAGTGGTGAAATAGTGAAAGTTTTCTCTTAGTATAAGGAGTAAGACAAAAATGCACACTTCAACACAGTTTCAAGGAAAGAAGACTGATGAAGTCACTGAATTTAATTATAGATTTGTTTAATTTTCCTTTCAGTTCTATCAATTTTTGCTTTAGGTGTTTTGAAGCTTTGTTGTTTAACACATACACATTTAAGATTTGTCAAGTCTTCTTAGCAAATTGACCCTTTTATCATTATTTAATGTCTGTATTTATTCCTGGTATTAGTTCTTCTTTTGAAGTCTCCTTTGTCTGAGATTAATATAGCCACTTCAGCTTTCTTTGGTTTATTGTCTGGGTGGTACCTCATTTTCTATCATTTTTCTCCTTCCTTCCTTCCTTCCTTCCTTCCTTCCTTCCTTCATTCCTTCCTTCCTTCCTTCCTTCCTTCCTTCCTTCCTTCCTTTCTTTTATAAAACTTTATAGACATATAATGTACATACTATAAAATTCACCATTTTAATGTGTACAATTCAGTTTAAAAATTATATCCAGAGTTGTACAACCATTACCATAATCAATTTATAACATTTTCATTATCACAGAAAGAGATCCTGTACACACAGCAGTCAGACTCCATTTCCCCATCCTTCCCATCCCCATTCCATCCCCACCCCTAAACTACAAAGCTCTAGGCAACCACTAATCTTCCTTTCTCTATAGATTTACCTGTCTTGGACTGTTTATATAAATGGAGTTATACAGTATATGTTCCTTTGTA
Source organism: Physeter macrocephalus (assembly GCF_002837175.3). Taxonomy (NCBI): domain Eukaryota; kingdom Metazoa; phylum Chordata; class Mammalia; order Artiodactyla; family Physeteridae; genus Physeter; species Physeter macrocephalus. Next base: position 28,917,744 of record NC_041216.1, read on the forward strand.
ACTGACTTCTTTCACTTAGTATCATAATTTTTTAAAGGTTGATCTACAATGTAGATCAGTACTTCATTTCCTTTTATTGCTGAAAAATATTCCATTGTAGGCAGATAGCATATTTAATTTCTCCATTCATCAGTTGATGAACATTGTGCTGGTTCCACATTTTAGCTATTATAAATAACACTGTTATACACACTGGTGTTATTGTATGGACATATATTTTCATTTCTCTTGGGTAATACCCAGGAGTGGAATCGCTGGAACATATGGTAACTTTTATGTTTAACTTTTTTTTTCCTTTTCTTTCTGTATTTATTGAACACATACTCATTTCATAAATACTTTTGGAACTGAATACTTTTTGCTGAAAAATGAAACCCAGTTTATCTAACCTAGAAGTGAAGTAATAACATTATTAAGCACTTAGGAGATAAGTATAATTAAAAATTATCTTTCATTTAGTGTTCATGTATTTATTGTCTTGAGTATGAACTGCATTTATCTTTGCCAACAAAAATGTTCTTTTCCTTATGGTTTTCTAGATTTAACAAAGTAATAAATGTCTATAATTATATTAGTTTTCCTATTTATTGGTTGCAAGTTCATCTATTTTAAGTATTTATGCCTGAATTAACCTGTAATGTTATTTAAATGAGCTAATGTTGAAGATTCTGGATGACATAAAATGTCTTTTTATTTTTCTTTTGAAATGTATTACTCTCATTTGAATCACAGTTTTAACATGGAGTTTGAGATGCTCATACATGCTTTACTTTTGCTCGAAGGAAAATTATGTAAACGAAGTAGTTCTAAAGTGGTCACACGGGTACAATATCTAAATCTAACTAGATTGAGAATAGTCACTTCTTATCTCTAACAATTTTTCATTACAGCACCCTCAGTAGATAGATGAAAAAAGATTACTTGAACCAACATATTTTTTCATATAGCCTATCTCTTTCTTCCCACCTCTTTTATTTTTTAACATCTTTATTGGAGTATAAATGCTTTACAATGGTGTGTTAGTTTCTGCTTTATAACAAAGTGAATCATCTATACATATACATATATCCCAATATATACTCTCTCTTGAATCTCTCCCCCACCCTCCCTACCCCAACCCTCTAGGTGGTCAAAAAGCACCGAGCTGATCTCCTGGTACTATGCGGCTGCTTCCCACTAGCTATCTATTTTACATATGGTAATATATATATATGTCCATGTCACTCTCTCACTTCATCCCAACATATCCTTCCTCCTCACCATGTCCTCAAGTCCATTCTCTACATCGGTGTCTTTATTCCTGTCCTGCCCCTAGGTTGTTCAGAAGCATGTTTTTGTTTTGTTTTGTTTTGTTTAGATTCTATATATATGTGTTAACATACAGTATTTGTTTTTCTCTTTCTGACTTACTTCACTCTGTATGACTGTCTCTAGGTCCATCCACCTCACTAAAAATAACTCAATTTTTTTTCTCTTTATGGCTGAGTAATATTCCATTGTATATATGTGTTGAATTTTGTGGAAAGTTTTTCTGCATCTATTGAGATGATCATATGGTTTTTCTCCTTCAATTTGTTAATATGGTTGATCACATTGATTGATTTGCATATAGTGAAGAATCCTTGCATTCCTAGGATAAATCCCACTTGATCATGGTATATGATCCTTTCAATGTGCTGTTGGATTCTGTTTGCTAGTATTTTGTTGAGACTTTTTGCATCTATGTTCATCGGTGATATTGGCCTGTAGTTTTCCTTTTTTGTGACATCTTTGTCTGGTTTTGGTGTCCAGGTGATGGTGGCCTCATAGAATGAGTTTGGGAGTTTTCCTCCCTCTGCTATATTTTGGCATAGAGGGAACTTACCTCAACATAATAAAAGCCATATATGACAAATCCACAGCCAACATCATTCTCAACAGTGAAAAAGTGAAACCATTTCCACTAACATCAGGAACAAGACAAGGTTCCACTAACATCAGGAACAAGACAAGGTTGCCCACTCTCACCACTATTATTGAACATAGTTTTGGAAATTTTTAGCCAGAGCAATCAGAGAAGAAAAAGAAATAAAAAGAATCAAAAATGGAAAGAAGAAGTAAAACTGTCACTGTTTGCAGATGACATGATAGTATACATAGAGAATCCCAAAGATGTTACCAGAAAACTACTAGAGCTAATCAATGAATTTGGTAAAGCAGCAGGATAAAAAATTAATGCACAGAAATCTCTTGCATTCGTATACACTGATGATGAAAAAACTGAAAGAGAAATTAAGGAAACACTCCCATTTACCACTGCAACAAAAAGAATAAAATACCTAGGAATAAACCTAACTAAGGAGACAAAGGCCTGTATGCAGAAAATTGTAACACACTGATGAAAGAAATTAAAGATGATACAAATAGGTGGAGAGATATACCATATTCTT